>NC_142171.1:12030122-12185517 GCF_029865625.1 Vigna umbellata | reverse complement strand
CATTGAGCGTAACCTTTTTCTTTCTTTCTTTTCTTCTCTTTTGCTTTTTTGCTTTTGCTTTTTGTTTTTGCCCAATGCTTTTTAATGAATTTCACAAAGTTCTTTTCGGTTTCTCACTACCCCAAACTTTAACCATTCTCCATTACCACAAAACATACTCTACTTAACTCAAGGTCAGGGTTAGAGAAAACATTGATCTTTATTGGGTTCACCTATAAACATTGGCTTTAAGGGAGAAGAAAACATGGCCTTGATAATATGTAACAAGCAAGCAAGTGGTTCAATCATAGAAAATTAGGAAAAATCAATCATGCTTCCAAAGTAATAGCATTCAATCAATCAAAAACTCTAGAGTCCAATATCTCACGGGTTATTCAAGTTCCACAATTTGATAAACATCCTGCCCAGCATATTGATCACAATTGACATCATGCATATGTTTCAAATAATTATGAGCAACCACCATCTATGTTTAAGAACTAATCAATAATTATCTCAACATGCATCATAGAACAAGAGAGCAAACACAAGAATATTACTCATCACAAACAACAGTTTATCACATCATACCAAACCATTACAAACAACTCATTAAACCAAGTACATAAGCAAAAATAAAAATAAAACAAAATTCAAATAAAGCAAAAACATAAAAATCATGATCCAACAGCATCCATCAGTAGATGTTGTCAGTAACATCCATCAATAGATGTCTCAGTAGCATCCATTAGTAGATGCTCTCTCATCTGAATCTTCCTGCATCCATTAGTAGATGTGAATCCTTCTCATCAGCATCTATCAATAGATGTTAATCTTTCTCATTTTCATCGGCATCCATCAGTAGACGCCTTTAGTAGCATCCATCAGTAGACGCTTAATCACATAACATCCATAAGTAGACACTATCATTCATCACCCTCATCATAGCAACATCCATCAATAGATGCTATAATTCCTACAAAGCAAAATCAAATTTAAAAGAAAAAGTCAGAAATTGGGTTGCCACCAATTAAGCGCTTGTTTAACGTCAAGAGCCTGACACCATTAAGCACAATCTGCATCTATGATGTTGGTGTTCCTTTTGCTTTCATCACACGAACTTATCTGCAACATCTTCTTGTTCACCATCTTTACCCTCCTTGAATAAGGAGCCTCAATCTCAATAACTTCATTCTCTTTGATATTTTTAACCACTTCACGCACAGAACTTGGTGAACATGACACTTGAAGGATGACGCTTAGCGCCCTTAATGGGGCGTCCACGCGCCTGCGACCTTCTGTGTCCTTCTTCTCTTGATGATCGTGTACTCGTAGTACATATTTTCGAATATTATCATGCAAACACTAAAGAACACTGCACTATAGCACCCAATTAGCACAAACAGATAAAAAATTAAAAAGATAAAAAGATGAAGAGATATAAAGATAAAAAGATAAAAAGATAAAAAGATAGAAAGATAGAAAGATAACAAAAATTTAAAGAGAAAAAAATGAAGAGATAAAAAGATAAAAAGATAAAAAGATAGACAGATGGAAAGATAGAAAGATAGAAAGATAAAAAGATAGAAAGATAAAAAGAAAAAAAAAGGTAAAAAGATAAAAAGATGAAAAGATAAAAATAAGAATAACAAGATAAAAAGAAAAACAAATAAAAATATAAAAAAAAAGATAAAAAGATAAAAAGATAAAAAGACAAAAAGATAAAAAAATAGAAAGATAAACTGGAAGCGCCAACAATATTGTGACTCAAAGATTGATAGAGAAACTCCACCTACAAACAAGCTCTTATTCGAATCAAGGCCGGATTAGATTCACACTGGGACAGTGTGTGCAAGAAGTATTATGTGATATTGCTCTAATGGACTCTTATAATCTTTTAGGATGGTCATGGCTTCATTTTAAAGCATTCAATATTGATGAACGTTCGCTTTATTCAAGGCATGACGAAAACAAAATTAAGCTGAAATTTATGATACTAGGACAAGTCAATAAGGATCAACATAGGCTAATGGAGAAAAAAGAAAAAGAAAGAATAGAAAAAGAAGCAACAGAGAGTGAAGAAAGAATGAGAGAAAACGAAAGAAGAGAAAATGAAGAAAAAGAACTTATGAAACAGAGCATGGAAAAATTATTTGTTAATGATATTTCTTCTACTATTTGTCATGTCATTTTACATGAATAAAAGGATGGGCATGTGAATGAAATAAACCAACTCCCCTGTTTGAAAAATAAGCTTGTTCATAGTGCTTTATTATTGTTGAGATTGTTGATAGGGGGAGCACTAGTTTAGCGAAACCCACAATCTCAGCAATATCTGAGTTTTTGATGATGACAACACATACTTAATAACACATGTGTTTTATGTGTTACATGTTCTAGGCTTACATGTTATATGAATATATGAGAACATGATTGTGTTGATTGTTGTGTTGTTCATTGCATTTCACTGAATTATATGTGATTTTATACATGAATGCATGACACATGTTTTTGGATGAAAAACCACAAGCACTAATGTTGAACATTAAAATTATTGGCAAAACAACAGTTTGAAATCGATTACATTATGGGATGAATCGATTAAAACTCGTATATTTTGTTAACACTCGCCAAGTGTACCGAATCATATGAAGTAATAATAAAATGGTAAGACAAAGTATCGTTTCCCAAAGGACTCATGGCCTAGACAATTATGTGATTTCTTGACTAAATTAGACTTGTGAACAAAATCATTGTGTTTGAATTGCGTAAAATAAACATGAATGCAAGTTTTTGATCAATTGGATTGAAAGAAGAAAACGAGATTGATGTAAAAAATGGAATGATGATGTTGTTGGGGTTTCCGATTTATCCTATTCCCTCTCATGTATTCATGAATTCATCTTTCTTCATTAATGTTAATGCCACTTTCTAATTTACCTTAAACCCGATGTCTCGGTGAATAAAGCCTACTCCTAATCACTAGTTTACAATGTCTTGTCTCCCTAGCAATTATTCATGCATTAAATTCGCACAGAAGCTTAAAGGCAACCAATGCTCCTATCCCTATGTCTAGGTAATATTGCTATTGGGAGAATTTCCTTAGTTCTAGATGTATCTATATGTGTCCATATAAATAACATCAATGATAATGCAATTGAATGAGTTAAACAAAGCATGCATAGAGTATAAAAGAAAAACCCTAACAATTAATGAAGCAAAGCATATAAAATCAAGAATCAATTCAATACATGAGAGTTTCAAAGGATTACATCGGTTCCCCAACAACAATGGAGGTTTAGTTCACCATAGTCATGGTGAAACTAGATGAAAAACAATGAAAAAATGAAAGATAGAACCCTAGAATTTGAAGAAAGGAGCTTCTGCATCCAAAATCTGCCTCCAACGGGTGAAGAAAGTATGATTCCGCCTCTTTCTGTCCAAAGATACTAACCCTAGGTCGACTAAATCCTTATATAATTAATTAAAATTTACATAAAATAGGCCCAAGCCCAATTAAATGACGCTCAACGACACTTTTGGCGCTCATCGGTAAGTGCGCTTCTTCAGAATGACGCTCAGTTGTATTTTTGGCCCTCAACGGTGATTGTGGTACTTCAGAACGCCGCTGAGCCGTAAAAAAGTTGCGCTGAGCGGTGACTGTGACTCTTCTTTTGTGCACTTTCACTTCCTTTCCTGAGTCCAACTCCTTACTACTTCAACTTCTTTCGTCTAATTCATCTTAATTCCTGCCAAAACAAGGAAAACCAAGCATAAAACCCATCCAACTCTCCTATTTCCAAAACTTAAGCAAAAGCATGATTTCAAGCTAGTTTATAAGTTATAAAGGTTGTTTTTAATATCAAAATTAAGTATTAAAATAACGGTTTTTCAACCGTTATCATATTTGCGCAAACTTTTTAAAGTGTGCTATGAGAGTTTTTTAAAGAGAAAAGTTTTCAAAACTTTGCATAACACTGTTGCATAATCGGTTGCATGCGAAATGTATTCGATTAAGTTTGTTACTGTTTTGAAATCTTTTAATGCTTGATATAACTGTTACAACGACTATATTTTTAAATATGTTTACCAAACATTAAATGCAATTCGACGGCACTAATGGTGAATTCAATTAAGTGATTTGACTGCAACTATTTGTTATAACTGAATTGGTGTATTCGACTGCATTAGTAGAAAAGTCGATTATGTTGCGTCTGATACTAGTTCATCTATATGTTGACGCAAATTTGATTTCTGTAAGGGACTTTGTGATTCTAACATTTTCATATTCTTTTGTAGAAAAGTGCAAAGCTTACAAAAAGAGAAAAAGCTCCAAGAAACTAGTTTGACCGTGGTGATCAACTAGGTGTGATTTCTTGAAGAGCAAGATTAATGAGTTTTAAATGTCTGATCTATCTGCACATTTGGATGTCTACTGCAAGATCAGGTTCTACAATATGCTAAATATTGGGTTGAGTTCCCTGTTGTGATTATAGGAAGAAGAAAGTGTTGCGTTCTTGACTTTAAGGGTGCCTCAAAGGGGCTGGACTACAGGAGAGGGGATTCTTGCTGCTAGTCTGTTTGTATACTGGCTGTATTTTGATTAGAGGTTTAGAGAGGTGTTTTATATTTTTTATGTGAGGTCTCTATAAAAACCTTGATCATTATAGTGCATTGACTTCCTGTGGTTGGAAGGACACTGGATGTAGGCTTGGCCTAACCAATATAAAAACTCAACATTTGATCTTTCTTATCCCTACTCTGTTATATTCAATCGATTATACTTTTTACGCATTCGATTAAATTTCCGCTACATTGAAAATCTTTTAACTTGCGTTTCAAGAAAAGTATAAAGGCATCTCTTTTGGTGAAAAAGATTTTGAAAGTTTTAAATTTTATACTTCACCAATTCACCCCCTTTTTGGTGTGAGAAATTGAGCCATTCTATTTTAACAATTATGTATTCGGTCCGCTGATGAAAAACAAAATTTGGAGGATAATGATACACTAGACATTTATTTGTTGTTAAATAAGAAGGTGAAAGGGTGTTGGCATGAGAGGAGCTACACAGATTGCAACCATTAGAAAGGAACAAATCAAAATTTATTCAAGTTGTATTTGTTCATGGAGGACGGGAATTAGTTTCAAGTTGTTGAGAAATAAAGTCCTTTACATGGACATAATAAACTTTTATTAAAACTAGTAGAAAAATAAATCTTTAGGATTTGGGACGAATCTTCTCAAAAAGGGAGGGTATGATGTGAATCCAACCAATGATGGTGATGTGCCACTTTGTTGTAGTTTTTAAGTAATTAGTTTCTTTAAATAATGGTCGAATCCTTTGTAAAATTGGTTGACCAAATTATGTTTTGGGTTAATCAATTAAATGGGCTTTATTTTTTTGATTTTATTTCAAGTTGTAATAAAGGCCAAGTTGACTTAATGGTTTTTTGTAATTTTGATGGTTTAAGCTTTTATATAAGCTGAACCATTTTGATCAAATGAATATGAATTGATTTTTATTAAAAAAATATCATAGTTTTATCTCTTTTATCTTAGTAATAGTGATTCTCCTAAGTTTTTGAGTGACTCAAGAATCCTTTAGCTCTATTAAAGGATTTTCCCAACCTTTGTGTGTTGTCTCCCTTGAAAAGAGTGATTTCTTGCTTCCTCCTTTCATATTCACCTTTTTCCTTTTCTTCACCAAAATTTTAAAAAAAAAACTAATTCTGCTCAAATTTTGTGCTTATTACCATTTCAACCTAGATAGATTGGTAAACAAACGAATTCACCCCTCTAGATTCTCATCAGAAAACTTTATTGCAACTAATAGAGGCACAGTGCTTTGTGGTACTAAATGTAGGGAGGTGAAATGAAAGCATGAACATTACAAAGTGTTATAAGTATGTGATCTGATCATTGCCGAGTATGAGTGGAAGTGCAATGAAAAGATAAGCCTATGAATGAATGTGTAAAGACAAATAGTCAATAGTTCCTATGATGAAGGATGATTTAATTGTGCCTAAGATGGTTTAGCCATATGAGACTAAGACCAAAAAACATTGTATTATGAAGATTATCATTGTGATGTTGAAATGCAATGTTATTTTTTTAATATATCCTTTGTGTGTACCCAACTTTAGGGTTAGGTTTTTAGGCAAGTGTCTTGCCTCTTTTTGTATCCTATATATATACATCAATATAAAGCACAATAGTGACATTAAAAGACATTGTGTACTTATTTTTTGTATATCCTATATATATATATACCCAAATAAAAAGCAGATAATAAGGAGTTGGTTTGTGTACTCATTCTGAACTAGAAATAATAAAGAATACTTGTAATCATTATATAATTAGTGGAATCCTTTATAGTTTGTAAAGGAGAAATAGACAACTAGGCAAAATAAAGTTAGGGTGAGCTAGTATAATAAAGAATACTTGTAATCATTATATAATTAGTGGAATCCTTTATAGTTTGTAAAGGAGAAATAGACAACTAGGCAAAATAAAGTTAGGGTGAGCTAGTATAAAAATCAAATGTCTCATTATTTTGTCTATTACACTTGTACTTGCCTTGACTATCTTTCATATATTTCACATGTTTGCGAATCTTTTAGAGCTAGACTATCATCCGTAGACTATCTATTGGCAATTCTCACACAAAAATCTTCAGAAACATTTTTAAACTCTATTCAACTGTCTCTTTCTAGAGCTAACATTATTTTCAATATTTTCTTTGAATTTGGACTTGTTACTTAACCCAATAAAGTTGACTTATGATGTGAGATGGTCATCATATTGTATTTGAGTATCCACTAAATAGATTAGACGAAGACTAATAAAAACTTAGAGAAAAACTTGAGATAGACTTATATCTATGGCACCTATGTGAGACATTTGGTATTGGAGCACAACCCTTTTTATTTCATGTACCCAATTCCACCTAATCAAGAAATGTGTTTCTTATAATCCTTTTTTTTTCTTGCTTTAGTCATGCTAGTGCAACCTTCCATGTAAGTTTTTGTTGAGGTTAGAATAGAAAATATATTTCTCGAGGGCTTAATTATCCCTCTCACTTTCATCTATTTATAATAAAGTTCTTATACAAACGTACATGGAAGATTAAGGGTTTGCCTTAGACACCTAGGTACTACTCTAGATACTAGACTAGCACACTACCCTTAAGTAGGCTTAATGATGATACATAAGTATAATTATTCTAACACTCTCTCTCAAGCTAGAGCATATAAATTATATGAACCAAACTTGGAATAGATAAACCAAATTTGAGATCTCTCTAGGAACTTGGTCATTTGATCCAACAAAATCAACTTGTCTCAAATGAGACAATAACGTGGTAACTTTGGCTTCAAACAAGATGCACTTATGTCTCAGACCATCGAGAGAGAATGTGTAAGACCCGATTAAAATAAAAATATCTTTTATTTTTATTTTTATTTTAATATTTCAAAAAGTAAATATTTAATTATGGTATGTTAGTGGAGGATGAAATTGTGGTGGATTGAATGGAATTCATTTGAATTTAGGTTTATTATTAAACTTACGAAATTTGATAAAAGAAGGTTATATTGTAACGTTTGTAATATTATAGCAACTAAAGTAATATTATGGCTTTGCGGTTACCACGAGAAAGGAGAGTTCCTTCTCTATCATTGCGAGGAAACAAAGGAACCAAGCACACCGTTGTTCCTGTGCCAAGCTGTGAAGCCTAGGAGAAAGATGTGTAAGCATGTCGTGGGAAGTTGTCCTATGCTACTAGGAGTATAAGGAGCATCAGAGAAGCCTTGGGAAAAATAAGGTAAGGGGAGTAGCTTGAATATCATACGTGTAACAGGTTTTGGTGATGCTCTTGGTTTTATCTCTATGGTTTAGTTTCGATGGTTGAATTTGTGTGTGAGGATGTTACTCATATATGTTTAATGATTGTTAAACTCATATATGTTACTCACATAAGTGTAACCTCGAGTGATGTGGGTTGCGTCTTGATGGGGGAGAGAAGGTGGAAGAAGGTATTAGTTGTCTCAATGGGCAAGTGTAGGGGTTTGTGAGAGATATGATTTCAGTGGGTGTAAGACTTTATGAGTAATGTATGTATATTAGAGAGGAGAAAAGAGAGAACTAGATGGAGAAACAAGGGTTGGCCTAGTGATGACTTGGGCTAAAGCCCATCAAATAATACTAGAAGTATGGCTAGAAGAATCCAAGAAGAGCTTGAAGATATGGATACAACAGGGCAAGTTCTTTTCCTTCATTTTAAGTGGAATTTGGAGATACCAAGAGAAGAGGAAAATCTGTCCATATGAATGTCCAAGTTGCTAGCTGCACCACCACTCTTTGCTAAGCACACCATAGCAACATCAACACCAACAGACCACGTGCTGGTTTGGTTTTTAGCACATTTTTAATAAGCCTTTCTAGAAGGCTTTCATATTTTACACATGGGTCACCACATGGCAGCTGATCCATCATTCTCGGTCCATTAATTCCTCGCTGCAGCTCCATGGTTAGCCTATAAAATCACAGCAGCTACCTTTGTAAAAGGACTTTTGAATGAAATGAGAGTTTATCATGCTGAAGCATTTCCAGCAACCAAACTCTGCCCAAAAGTCACTCTACTTGTGCTTTCCCTCTTCCACCTAGCTTCCTTCTAGTGAAGGCCGCCTGAGCTAGTTTACCCACTTCACCTTAAGCTCTTCTCCCACCATCAACAATCATTGTTTCACCTCTGCACATTACTGCTAAAACCCAAGCACATCCTCTACTGCCACTAATTTCATGCTGCATCTCCGCTGGCCAACTTTGGTTTCTATCTTCCGCTGCATTCAACCCATCACACTTGCTGGAACAACTTCATCAAGTGGTATTCAGAGCCTAGGTTCTGCATCACGCTCCAACTGAGTATCTGTTTTCGTTCGCTCCATTCTGTCAACATTTCCATTCTTGTTTTCTTTATTCTGTTGCACTATTACATTGTTTTCACAGTTCCAGTAGATTTCAATTGAGAAATTCTTTGTTTCCAGCTTTTAATTGCTTTATTGTTCATCATTTTAATCGGATCAATTCATTGATTTGAGTCTTTTATTTTTTTTAAATCTGCATTGTTTTGTCGAGTCATGTGATTTGCTTGAATTTTGTCAAAAATCCTGAGTAATTTTGGTGCCTGGATAAATCTGTGAAACTGGATGTGTTTTTCAATGGAAGCACATCAGATGAGCTATGATTAAAGAGCTCAAGTGCATCTTGAATTTCATCACAGTGCAGTGTCAATTGACGTAGTTTTTGAATCTGCTTTAAATTTTTTGAACTACATCGTGTGGAAATTTGCTTTCTGGTTGTGTTTGAATTCTCGGACTGCGTTGTCTGCATACCATATGAACATTGTATTGTCTAAGATCATAAAAACTGGATGCACCATTCTGCAGAATCTGGAAATCCTTGTTTAAGCAGCTTGACCGAACTGCAATCATCATTGTTTGAGCCATTTTTTTCTGATTTTTGAATCTGTCCAGTTTAGAACTCCCTTCTAGACATCTCTTAATTGTATTTATAGAGTCTTTTTCAAGTCTAATTTTTTGTCCTGGAGTCATAAAAGTTGTTTACAGTTTCGTTTGAATCCTCTGCTAAAGTTTGGTTGGTGAATTGGTCAAATTTGATGTTAAAAAGCAATTGAACTAGTGAAATTTTGATTTGATAGCATTAAGCCTCTACTGGCAACTTGCACAAGTCTTAATTGGTAAACTAAAGTTGCTCGAACCATTAAATTGAAAGTCCAAACACGTTTGTGCAAATTGACCATCTAAACCACAAATTTTCAACACTTTTTCTGATATAAGTTGCAGATTTTGTAAATTCAGTGTTTGGTATGATTAATGCATCAGATTCAGTGTTAGATTGGTAGCAAAAGCTTGGTTCATTTGAATTAAAAGAAGTGCACAATTCAAATCCCACCATAAACTGCACTGTAAAAAGCTGTTTGAACCTGTACTCAGCAAATCTCAAAATTCTGATGCACAATTTTCAACTGTTCTCCTAGGCATTTTATCAAACACTTTGCCTAGTTTAAATTTGGTTTCGAATTGATCATAGATGCAACTTATCTTTGTTTCTTGCTTTCAAATCCACTCTAGATCCTTTCCTAAGTTCATTTTCAGTGCCACCATTCATTGGAAACCGATTAATTGATTGATTTAAGTTGTTTGAAAATCCTGCACATAAGCTGTTTGATAAAACTACAGTTGTGCATTCTGGTTTAACAGTTTTCTGGTAGCAACAATGTTGATTTTCTGGCTTAATAATTGATTATTGGTGGTTTGTATGAGCTCTTTGTTGGGTGCAGAATTATCTCAGGTGGTCCTACAACACTGGTAGCATCTTAGGGAGTGGATTGGAGCAAGGAAAGATCAACATTGGGGCTGATTTTTGGTGCAGCAGAACCACGTTTTTCACTGGTATGCATAAAATCTGGTTGCTGCAACAACAGTATATTTCACTTGGCAGCTGTGAGATTAGTGTGAATCACCCAAATTCACTCCCTTTGAGAGAAACCAAAGCTGCCTGATGTGGGCTGTCGCGACCCATACAAATTTTATTGCATATAAGGAATGCAGTATAGCTAGGAATTGACTCCTAGGTCGTCTCTCAAGGACCAATAAAAAAAAGGTTTTGAAAAGGGAGGGTTTTGAAAAGGTTTTGCAAAAATTAAAGGACTCAATAAAGACACATATGCAAACAAACTAATTTAAGCTAGCATGGTAATTCAACTAGCACTATTAAAAGCCTTAGACAACATTCAAAAATCAAACACTGTTACAAACTGATTAACAAACACAGTTAAAAATAATTAAATGCAACACTAACTCAAACACATAAACTCAACCTATTAATTAAATTAATTAAAAACCAAAGAAACCAACAAGCCTAATTTAATCCTACCAAATTACTTGTCATAATGGCAATTAACAAATGAATTTAAAAGTCCAATTGGCCAAAGAAAAAGCACATGGCCGTGAGTCACCATGCACCCAAGTCAAACTTCAATTTCACCTTAAATAAGCCACAAAATGTGTTGACTTCTTCTCCCATGTGCACCATTTTTCAAGAAATTAAGCATGTGCCTTCCACACTCTCCAAGACCGTCCCCTCTCTCCTTCCATGCAGCAAAGAAATGATTTTATACACCAAAGCACACAATTTACGTGAACCACCAAGTGGAAATGCCAAAGAATGCTTCAAAGACCAATGTGCAAATGGAAGATACCATGGGTGCTCCTACCAATGTGCCAAGTAAGCTAAATCAAATGAAAACAAAATGCAAAAACCTCCATGTCTCATTGCAATTCACGGCTGGAACAAGCAAAGGCCAAATCTCAAAGTGGAAACATTCCTTGGGTTAAAACAAGCATCTTTTGTGTTGGTCCAAAAGTGGTAAAAATTAAATGAAGCAATTTCGTCTCTCCTACAAACTCCAAACGGTTTTTCTTCAAGAATTATGCATCCAAAAGCTTTCTTCCACTCTTCAATATAGAGAACAACTTCAAGAAACCAAAGTTAAAGTTGCAAATGAACACAAGAACAATAAACCCAAACTTCTACTCATCAACCCATCTTCAATACTACCATTTTTTCAAGTTTCTTTGCAAAAACGAAAATAATACTTAAACCATCAATTCCAGTACTGTCCAGCCTCCATAACATCACCAAGATCTGATCCCAACCTAGTCTCAAGCATCAAAACCGAAAAATGCAAGAAAAGAGTTAAACCCACAACACCCACACATCATCTTAAGCTCTCTTCAACCTAAAACTACATAAAACTTCATTTTTATCATCCAACCATATAGAATGAGATAAAAACCAAGAGGAACAGCAGAAAAGGGAGAGGAAAACGAAATATAAAGTTACTCAAACCCAACATCCACCATGGAAATGCAAAGACAAGCTCCAAAACTCAAACTTCAAGCATCAAGAACAAGCAAATGGAAGTGGAAATGAATAGTTTTTCACCACCAATAAGCTAAGACAACCAAGAGTAAATTAAGAGAAGAATAAAATCTGCATCTTGCTCATTGAAATGGCCAAAAATGAGACACCCAAGTCAAGCTCTCCATAAAAGTGTTCATACAAGAAACCCTAAGAGAGAAAAGCTCCAAAACATGAAAAAAATGAAGTGTGTAAGAGTTTTTTTTGTGTGGTTGGCTAAGGCTCTCTAAAATGTTGAGAGTTTTTTTTCCAAAGGGGTCCACAATCAATTAAAAAGCCTAACCAAAAAGGCACATGTCTTACAAATGGGTCTTTTTACAAAATTGCCCCTAAAAGGGTCCAAAACACCTAATTCTAATTAAGGGCTTCTAGAAAACGAAATTACAACTTTAATTAGAATCTAAATGACTAAATGTTGAGACTTTGAGTGTGTCACTCCATATCCTAATGCTCCAAATGATGTTTACACAACTTCCCTGCAACCAAAAATGCACTTAATCAGCTCAGAAAACCCAAATTAGCACAATTACGAATTTCCGACCAAATTAAGCAGAATTCGGAAAACGGGGAAATAACAGACAGTTAAAAACAATTCCCTGGTTTATTTAAGTGTGATAAACTAAATATAGTTCAAGAAATAACAACTCATCACTGCCACATTAAACTACCTTCTTGTTTTCCCAATTTTTGTTGTTTCCATTGTATTTTGAATTTTTTTTTTCCATTCTTGTAAGTTGGCCATTTCAAACAAGTGAAGTGGAAGAGCTCATACGTGTTCTTTCCTCATTTGCTAACTTGACTTAAAGTCTCATCACTTTAAAATTGGTAGACGGTGAGTGTGTCTTAGATCCAAAAAGTCTAAGCCTCACCTAGGAGACCTTACCCTTAATTTCTTTTTAATTTGCAAGTTTCGCATAGGAAGTCTTAGAGTCCGGTCTTAGAGTCTAAGGTTTTCTTTCTTTGTGTTTGTTTGTGTCTCCATATATTTAGTGAATTTAGAAATGATTTTGATTTAAAGACTTTTAGTAAGTAACTAAGGATATATTTGGCAAGGCAAGACTTGGTACTTAAGTGACCTACAAGGTCCACCTCTCTTACCTGGAATATTGTCCTCAAGTGAACTCTCTTAGTCTTTACCTCAAGAAAATCTTTAAGTTCATAAAATGTCTGGAAGACACTCCCCTAGAATTAATGAGGAGCCTAAAGATCAATTTTGTTTTCAAACTCTTGTCAATAAACTCAAAGAAATTGAAAGGAAAATAGGGCAAGAAAAGATTCAAAGAGAACTGCACAATGCCATGGTCACCAATGAGTTGAAAATGTTAAGAGATGAACAAGTTCAATATAGGGCTCGTCGACCTCTTACTGCTGGACGACCGTTCGTTCCACACTGGACGACCGTTCGTTCGGTGGTCGACGAGCGTTCGTTCGCTAATGGACGAGCGTTTGTTCGCTGGTGGACGAGCGTTCGTTCGTCATCTCAGCATCCACTCATCAATTTTTTTAACGCCGTCCAGCCAACTTAACGGAAAGGACTCAATTGATATCAATTTTCAAAATTAAGGACCATTTTGATACACTTTAGAAAACGAGGACCCATCGGAGACATTCGTACATAAATAGGGATGTCGAAAAGGATTAAACCTTTATTTTATTTTACTTTCTATTTTTATTTTTTTATTTTTTATTTTTTTTGTTTTTTTTGTTTTTTTTTGTTTTTTGTTTTTATTTTTATCTTCTATCTTTCTATCTTTTATCTTCTTATCTCTTATTTTATATCTTCTCTATCTTTTTGTGCTAACAATTGTTTTTAGGGTTTTGTGCCTAATGCCTGCAGGATGCAATTCGGTCAAGAATTTAACTATATGGGAACTCCATTCTTCAAGGTCAACAAAGGAAAGCAAGATATCTCATCTTTCAGGCAAGGAATGGAGGAATCACTAGGTCATGCATGGGACAGATACAAAAGCCTATTAAGAAAGACTCCCACACATGGATTTGACGAGGTAGAAGTAGTCCTAATCTTCCTTGGAGGTCTTGGTTCACAAACCAAGATGATGCTTGACGCCTCAGCTGGAGGTAATATCAAATGAAAGACTCCAGAGGAAGCTACGAAAATAATTGAAAACATGGCTACTAATGATAATGAGTTGAATAGTGAAACAGGAGCTCCTATTCAACAAAAAGGAGTTCTACAGTTGCAATCCAATGATGCCTTGCTTGCACAGAACAAGATACTAACTCAACAATTGGAGAATCTCACAAAGATACTTGCACAACTGCCAAAAGAGTTAAAGACTGTTGCACAGGTTCAACCACAAATGTGTGAATTATGTGGTGGTGACCATATAAATGGTCAATGCGCCTTTCCAGTGGAAGCTTTAGAGGATGTTAACTTCATGGTCAATCAATTTCCATACTGTTAGGGGAACTTCAATCAAGGGTGGAAACCACACTCAAGTATTGGTCAAGGACAAAGTGGGCAAGCTGGACAATCAGGGCCATTTCACAAGCAACAACCGACCTTATGGCAACAAATGTCTACACTTAATGAAAGATCAACAAGGTTGGAAGAAACTCTTTAGCAATTCATACAGAAAATTGAATCTTCTCAAAAGAGCACTGAAGCCGCTATTAAGAACTTGGAGATTCAAATGGGTCAGATTACCAAGCAATTGGAAGAAAGGCCTGACAAAAATTTTGGGGCTAATACTGAGGTTAACCCAGGGAAGAGTGTGAAGTGCTAGTGAGTGTAAATGTTGAAAAAGTTGAGTTGGAAAAAGAAGAGAGAGAAAAGAGAGAAGAGAAAGAAGAAGAGAAAATATGTGTGAAGATTGAGAAAGTAAGTAAAGAAAGAAAAGAAAAAAAGAAAGTGAGAGAAAAGAAAAAGAGGACGAGAGAAAAAAAGAAAGAATCATATGAAAAACCTCTTCCTCATCCAAAGAAGTATCATAGGAAGGAAAAGAAATTTAAGTGCTTTATGGAAATCTTCAAGAAATTGGAGATTAAAGTTCCTATGATTGAGACACTGCAACAGGTTCCTGGTTTGATCAAATTTCTGAAGAAGTTCAGTAGAAAGAAGAAAAAGAAGATGGAACATGAGCTTTATTGGGTCAAGCTAGTGACGTTAAAAGAGCGCTTGCTGGGAGGCAACCCAGTGATTTAAGAACTTTTAATTTTTGGTTTGGTGATGTAATTTTGAACTTTTGGATATTTTTGTTTTGGTTATAAGTTTGTTACAGGGTTTACATCTACTGATGGATGTTAGGCGGAAGAGTATCTACTGAAGGATACTATGTTTGTATACACCTATTGATGGGTGTTGGTAAGAAAGATTTGCATCTACTGAAGGGTGCTGGAGGATTTTGGGTCAGGCTCGTGACGTTAAACAAGCGCTACCTGGGAGGCAACCCAGTTGATTGATTTTATCTGTATTGTTTGTTTTGATTCTGCTTTAGTTGCATGATAGGGATTGAATGTTTGAGTGATCTAAGAAATTAATTACAGGGAGCAAGTGAGGGGCATGAGTAGAAGGCACCTAGGGTAAGCTAGGAAGAAGAAAAGCACAACACGAAAGTGCCGCTGAGCGGTGGTATCGTAAAAGGGGCTTAGGTTGCCCCTTAGCGGAACCCGAGCCCATTAGGGTATTTTTATACCCTAATTCACGCTTTGGCCTCTATTTTTAGATTCTTCTCTGCACATGATAACAGTTGAAAAACTGTTATTTTTATGATTAAAATTGACACTAAAAGCAACCTTTACACTTAGAAACTAGCTTGAAATCATGCTTTTCTTTATATTTTTGGAAATAAGAGAGCTGGACAGGTTTATGCTTGATTTCAGTGTTTTTGTGCAGGTTTTAAGGTGAATTTGGTGAAAGAAGTGAAGAAGGAGAGAGTTGAAATCAGAAAAGACAACAAAAAGTGCAAAAAGGAGAAGCCGAAGTCACCGCTCAGCGGCAGTTTACCGCTGAGCGGCACTCTCGAAGTCACGTGAGGTCCGCTGAGGGGCAAAATGGCCGCTGAGGGGAGAAAACAAGTCACGCACTCACCGCTGAGCGGTATTTTACCGCTGAGCGGCACTTTAATGGGCTTGGACTTGACTTTTTGTAATTTACGAATGATATATAAGCTTTAGGGTTTCCTAGGGTTAGGCATCTTTGGCAGAAACGAGGCAAACACTCTCTCTTCCACCCGTTTGAAGGAGGATCTTGGATGCTGAGGCTTCCTCTTCACCTTTTTAGGGTTTATTCTTTCATTCTTTCATTGTAATTCATCTAGGTTCACCATGAATATGGTGAACTAAACTCTGTATGTTTGTTGGGGAATCAATGTAATCTTGTGAAACTCTCATATATGGAATCTGTTTTTACATCTTTTAATTAAGACTTATGCTTTCTTTTCATCATTAGTTAGGGTTTTTCCTCTTTGCTTAATGCTTGCATTGTTTAACTCATTCGATGCATGATTATTGGTTTTGTCGATACGGGCACGTACGGGGAAGTCTAGATCCGGGGAATTTCTCCCAATATGATATTGGTTGTCTTTAAGCTCCTGCACTTATGAACTGATCATTAGGAATGCTAGGAATTGTATGAACTCGTGATTAGGGAGAAACCTTCTAGAAAGGTACTTTAGAGAGTGGCATTAACAATGATGATTTGATTGTTGAATTCCTAAAATATATGAGAGTGGATAAGATGAAATTGACCCCCAACAACATATTCATACATTAATATCATTGAAAGTGTTTATCTTTTGCTTTTTGCCATTGATCAAAACTTCATGCATACATGTTTATTTTCTGTCTTGCATATTAAACTCCAAATATTTTATCTGTAAGTCTTAGCTAATTAAGAAACCACATAACTAAACTAGGCCGTGAGTCCTTTGGGAAGAACGATACTTGGTCTTACCAAGTTTATTACTTGAACGATTCAGTCATACTTGCCGATTGAAAAACAAGTTTGTGACATCATATTTTGGTGTTCATAAATTTGTCCATCAGCACACACACTCCTAAACACTTTTACAAAGGTTCGCTACATTTTTCCTTTCATTCCTCTTTAGAAAATCTCCCTTCCACTCACTTTCTCACTAGTTTTCCATCTAAGTTTGGGGTTGGGAGAGAGCATCATTGATGGGGCTGAGTTTTTCAAAGCACTAGAGTAGGATTTGTTTTATCAATCACTTATGTTTGTAGAATAGGGTTTTATGTGCTCAATTGGAATTTTTGTCTGTTATGATGGTTTGCCTATGATTGTTGTTTGATAAGTAATGCCTGATGATGCTTTGATATTGATTGATGTTGAGAATGTGCACATTATATGCTTATACAGGTGGTTCACAAGCATTGTGATTGTGACTATGATTCTAAGCAGGATGTTATATGTGGAATGTGAATGAGCTTATATGTGAGGTTTTGAGCTCCAGAGTTGTTATTGTTGAATACTATTACTGTGAAAGCATGAATGACTTTGCCCAGGTTTTCTATGATTGATTTACTTGCTTGTTTGCATCATAAATCAAGGCCATTTGTTGGTAACCCTTTTATTAGCCAAATTCATAAATTTAGCCCACTAAAAGAGAGCATTATGTGTTCTATCATTTGAACCCGTAGCCTTGAACATAATTTGAAAACCCCTCGTGAAAAGCTTTACCTTGAGTTAAGTAGAAAATATTTTGTGGTATTGACAAATGTCCAAGTTTGGGGTTGCTGGGAAGTTATGAAAGGGAAATTGAAAGCATTGAGCTAAGAGCTAAGAATTAATTATGTGAAAAGAAAAAGAAAAAGGAAAGAAAAGAAGAAAAAGAAAAGCTCAATGAAAAAGGAAAGTTGGGAATAAGTAAGAATGGTTGTGTTTATATGATTCCCTTAACTCAAGGGTTTTGTGATCTAGAAAAACCAATTTTCTTGTTAGCCCAGCCACATTATAAGCCATAAAAAAAGTCCTTGTGATGATGCTTGCTTGTAAGTGTTTTTGATTGTGGTTAAATGAAAGGCAAAGTTGATTCATGTGACATTGTGATAGTAGGGTGAATGAGTGAATACCTCTGATACACTTGTGTGCTTGAGTGAAACACTTTATCTAGCGAGGAAAGACTCCATGAACATATAAGAACATCTTTGCTTAGTTGATTGATCATTCATGAAAAGTAGCATTTGTTGGATAGTATGTGATTGTGTGAACACTAAAGCATGTGCATGTCTTGATTGAAATCTTTGCAATGAGCTAAATTGAGTATTTACTTGTCTTGAAACGGGAGTTTTGAATGTGGTGAACCATTATATGGATTGATGGAAGATTGAGTTACATCTTGTTTGCTTGAGGACAAGCAAAGTTTTAAGTTTGGGGTTGTGATAACGGTTGAAAAACCGTTATTTTTATGCTTAAAATTGATACCAAAAGCAACCTTTAAGACTTAGAAACTAGCTTGAACTCATATTTTTACGTTAGTTTTGTGAATAAGAGAGTTGAAAGTGAATTTAATGGTTTTTTACAAGATTCTCTTGATTTTGTAGGCTAATTGAATGATTTGAAAGAAGAATTGAAGTACCGAATGATTGGAGTGCTGAAAAGTCAACCAGAAACCAGAAAAGTCAACCAGTCAACCAGAATACGGAAAAAGTCAACCATACGAGTTTTGGGCCAGTTTTCTGCGATTTTATGATCTGTTTGGGCCTGGACCCGTTTTCTATTATTTTTATGTCCTATTTAAAGACTTAGATGTCTTAGGGTTTTGTATCTTTGGCTGGGAGGAAGCAGAAACACACTTTTTCACCCCTTGGGGGTAGATTGGGAGATGGTGACGGCTCTCCTCTTCTATTTCTAGGGTTTTTCTATCTCTTTCATTCTTTCATTATTGTTCATCTAGTTTCACCATGAATATGGTGAACTAAACCTTGTATTGTTGTTGGGGAATCAATGTAGTCTTGTGAAACTCTCATATATGGAATTTGTTTTAACATCTTATATTAAGATACATGCTTTCTTTCATCTTTAGTTAGGGATTTTCCTCTTTGCTTAATGCTTGCTTTGTTTAACTCATTCATTGCCATGATTATTGATTTTACCGATATGGAAACGTACGGGGAAATCTAGATCCGGGGAATTTTTCCCAATAGCATATTGGTTGCCTTTAAGCTCCTGCACTTCAGAACTAATTACTAGGAATGTTAGGAATTGTATGAACTCGTAATTAAGGATAGGCCTTCTTGCAAGGTGATTTAGAGAGTGGCATTAGCAATTGATGAAAAGAATGATGAATTCCTAAAGTATATGAGAGTGAACAAGATGAAATTGATAACCCCAACAACATACTCATCCATTTAATTCATTAAAGTGTTTGTTTTCCTATTTTCCATTGATCAAATTCATGCATACATGTTTAATTACTGTCTTTTGCATTTAAACCTACAATCAATTGTTTACAAGTCTCAAATAATCAATAAATCATATAACTAACTAGGCCGTGAGTCCTTTGGGAGAACGATACTTGGTCTTACCTAGTTTTATTACTTGATACGATTCGGTCACACTTGCCGATTGTTCAACAAGTTTGTGGCGCCGTTTTTCGGTGTTCATAAATTTGTCATCACGGCCCCTCCAACGAAGTCCCTCGACTAAGTTCCTTCAAGTTCAGAGCACACCGTCAAGAGGTCGCCAGAACACCGTCGTCATGCCGCGACACCAACCACCACCCTCGACCAGCCCCCTCGGAAGAATGAATTTCGTCAACCACCACCCTCCTTACCGTCACTATCCTAACGTCGGCACACCAATTGCAACAAAAAAGGGGTTAACCTTGAGTTCTGAAGTGGGAGAGGAAAATTTAGGGGAGAGCTTCTGCGGAAACAAAAATTGGGAGAATGGGAGAGGGGAATCCCAAATTTTCATTTCATTAAGTCGAAGCTTCTACCGACGGTCGTAGTCCTTCGGTAAAGTCAAAAAGCCTTCCGTAATTAACCACTTACATGACCGTCGGTACATCCTTCGGTAACTAAACTTTACCGAAGGCCCCAGAGGTCGTCGGTTTTATTCCTTCAAAAATTAACAGTTTTCCTGTAGTGGAAGAGTCATTAGTGTGATCGAGAATGGTTGTTGTTTTGTAGGAAGTGTTAGTGTGTAGGTGTTGTGTGAAACAGAGAGAAAGTTAGTGGGGATGGATTGTTTTATGTATGCATGGTGTAATAGAAGAAAGTGAACTAGGGGTTGTGGGTTTTGGGAAATGGTGAGTAAAAGATGAGTGGGAGAAAGGGTTGGTTACTTGGGTTGTAGTGTGTGGAAGATATTGTGGGTGGAGGTTTGGGCTAAGTAAAAAAGAAGGGGGGCAAACCGAATATCTTCTTTCGTTGTTTGGGGTTTGTTTTGTTTACTATAGGGATTATATATGGAGTTTTGAAATAATTAAAGGTTATGGGGTTCACCTTATTTTCTTACGTGAATAAAGGCGTGGGAGTATGTTTGAGTGGAGTAAGATTGAGAGAAATTTGCATAGATGATTTTGTCCTGATTCGGATCTTACAATTCCTACATCCAGTCACTTATCTCAAATCAAGATAAACAGTTCACTACTCACAAAACAATTACAAATTACAATCATTA
Organism: Vigna umbellata; assembly: GCF_029865625.1. Classification (NCBI taxonomy): domain Eukaryota; kingdom Viridiplantae; phylum Streptophyta; class Magnoliopsida; order Fabales; family Fabaceae; genus Vigna; species Vigna umbellata. The sequence continues at coordinate 12,164,930 of NC_142171.1, read as the reverse complement.
AGAAACAATTTGTAAAAGTTTAGAAACCACCTCTCTTGTTACCCCAAGAGATGAAAGTCACTTCCCCTGTAACCCACAAGGGATGAACACCTCCTCTGAATCTTCACAAAGGATGAACACCTCCTCCGAATGTTGCATCTAATTTCATTTGATGGAAGTTTAATTAAGTTTTGGTTGGACACTAGGAAAATTACATTGTTTCCTTGAGATTTTTGGACTGTAATTATGTTTATATTGCTCTGCCTAACATTGTATGAAATCTGATTGTGGTCTTGCAATGGGTATACGCTTAGTTTCCTAATTGGTGATTGCATCTTCGCTTAGTTGATCAATCTGTATAGAACACATTGGATCGAATGGATGTATTGTGTTTGCTTAGTTCGCGGTTATGATAGCATGATTTGTCTTCACTTAGGTTATTCATTCATGTTGGATTAGAGGTTAGAGTCACGAGACTCTTGCACTTTAATTGTCATGTCGATACTTTGATTTGGCTCAATATTCGATCTGTTTTGTGCTTGCGATTGGGTATACGCTTAGTTGCCTCATCGGTGTTTAATCTTTGCTTAGTTGATTAGGTTGTATGGTCCAGGACTGATTGAATTTGTGTATTGCATTCACTTAGTTTGTAATTTTGAAGACCGGATTACCCTTCGCTTAGTTGGGTAATTCGTGTTGGATTTGGATCAGAGTAGTGTGTAATTGTCGTTAATTTGTGATTGGAAGCATTAATTGAATTAATGACAAACCGTTTTTATTCTGTATTTGAACTCATTTTTACATTTTTGTTTGCATTCGTGTCTTATTTAAGTTCATCCACATTCACAAACTCTTCATCAACCCCCCACTACGTGTTCGACCTATTACCTGAACCACATTTGGTCCTTGAAAGACGACCTAGGAGTCACTTCCTAGCACTATACTGCATTTTTAATGCACATCAAATTTGTATGGGGTGTGACCTCCATCAACCTTCTCCTCGATAGACCCAATAGTGATATCAGAGCCGATGGTTTGTCTTTGTGACCGGCTCAAGACGAGTACAATGGTCCCTGTATTTGAAAGTCTTCCTGGCGAAGGGTTCACTAGTACAGAAACAGCATACAACGTCAAATAGTTTTTGGCTTTTCACGTCAAATTCGAGAACGATGTCATATTGGGAGACATTAAATTGACGTCCAATTTAAAACATTCGACGTTAATTTAACGTCAATTTTTGTCAATAAACGACAGTAATTTAACGTCGAATTTTGTCAATATACGACGTTAATCAATTTTTTTTTTTAAATTAATTGTAATCCTTTTTTACAACTCTACTATACCTGAAAAGTAGAACTATGAACGGTAATATATAATCAATAACAAACAACAAACAAGTTCAATCAAACAACAACAACAAGCAAGTTTAACCAAACAACAACAATAAACAAGTTCAACAAAAAAAACAACAAACAAGTTCAACAAATAAGTTCTTCAAAACGAAAACGAAAACTAACCTTTAAAAGGTGGGTTCATCGGAATAAAGTGTTACCACCAGAATGCGCCTATGAAGGACAAGAACACGAAAATAACCGGTGAAAACAAAACAAAAATCATACCTAAAGTAGTTAATTAATATGCATTTGTATCAAATGAAAGAAAGATTACATGTGATGATCGTCAAACTTTGTTTGAGAAAAGTTTGAGCAGAAAAGAGGGTCTCGCGCTAAGATAAAGTGAATGAATTTTCAATCTCCCGCTCAAATTTTTATTGAATTCACTAACCTTTTGACGTCTAACGTTGAGACATTCGATGTTTTATATCCTTTTACGTCGAATTATAATTCTAAACGACGTTTAATAATTGCATTTATTTACAAAATTGCCACCGATCATTTTTAACGTTGGCTATTGAGTGGTTAGACGTTGAACGCGTGACGTTATACGTTATTTTTGCACTAGTGGTTCCAGGTAAGCGTGTCCTGTTAAGATGAACGGCGGTACAAAGAGGTACTCGTGGTTGGGAATGTTTCCGCTGGAGGGGGACTGTACCAATGTGGAAGGGACTCACCCTTGAGGGGGAGATTGTTGGGAATCCAAGTGTGAGTCTAAGTCCCACATTGGATAGAAATGATAAAGTAGAGCACTATATAAAGGTGAAAGATCCATTAACCCATTGCCTTAAGGTTTTGGATAGAAAGTCGTGTCAATCCCTTATATGATTGGACTCATATCTCATTGGTGTTTGTGTCTCTACTGCAAACCCCCTCCATGATAGACCCAACAAGAACATGATTGCTTATTGCAGAAAAGACAAATTTTTAACCCCTCCATGATATCATGTTTAGATTAGAACAGGGGTTTGCTCTAAACACCTAGGTGCATACCTAAGTACTATTCTAGATACTAGACTAGCACACTACCCTTTAGTAGGCTTAATGATGATACATAGGTATAATCATTCTAACAGTTTCCTCATTTGTCTTCATGTAAGATTTTCATTTTTGATTTACGAAGCGAATCCAAAATTTTGGTGATGTGCTATATATCACATATTTGTTCTCATCTAAGCAAATGCTGATTCTGTCTGTTTTGTGTTTAATCTTATCTATTTTATATGATAAACAGACGAGGGGGCATTCAACGTGAAGAAATAGATACAACTTGGAAGTTCGTACTAAGCAGATGCTTGCTTCCAAATGCCTTTGTCTAGGGTATATATACTTGATAAATAATTAACCATGTTATTCTTTATGCATGGCCTACATTTGTCTTTGACTTATTTTAGTCAAGTGACTTTTGATCATCTTACCCTATTCCGGATTTTAAGGGGAAATTTTTTAGAGAGCCACTTCTATAATTATTAATTGTGTTAGTGAATTACTGTGGGCCCTAGAAAATATTATTAACATTCACATTTTTCACCCTTGAGGGCTTTTGTAATCGTAATACATCAAGGCTTTTGTAACTGTGATAAAGTTTAGGTCACATTTTTCACCCTTGAGGGCTTTTGTAATCGTAATACATCAAGGCTTTTGTAACTGTGATAAAGTTTAGGTTGATGTTTGATTGAAGGCTAGATCTATATATCGTATTTGTGTTTCTTCAAACTAATTTGTTAGACTGTGCTTTACAATATTTTCTATGCTAATTGTATAGATCTTAACTCATCCTCTAGGGTCCTATTACTGCAGTTACGGATTTCATGATTCATGATTGACTATCGAGAGAACCAAATTTCACTTATATTTGTTTCAGTATGACTAGAATAAAATATATAAGTGAGTGTTGAATCTCTTTTACAAATTGGTTCTGTGAGATTAAGTTTGATTTAAATCAAGTTTTCTTTTGTCCTGTATGCAATTGTTTGTCATTTAAATTCTCGGAGTATAAAATTCTGCATGCTTCCAGAGAAGTCAACATTTTTACCTTTTTGCATAGTTTTGAAATTTAAAATCGGAAACCATAGCAACCTTTTCCATCACCACAATATAGGATAGCAAAATTAGCATAGTTTTTATTTTCTAGGCATTAGGCTGTAGCTTTTTTTCTTTGCTATCTGTTTTACTTTTATAATTTTTTTCTAGGCATTTCTCTCCAAAGTAAGTAGGGTATTGATTACCTTATTAACCCTACTATTATTAATTTTACTCTACGCATTTCACAATTCATTACGTGTTTTTACTTTCTAATGAATTCAGTGACTGAATCAATCGGGCATAGTATTGTGTTCTTGGAGAAAAAAATTTATATGACATTCCAACAAGAAATTTACTCACTCAAGGAAGGTTCACGCACAGTAACTGAGTTTTTTTCATAATTGAAAATTCTATAGGAAGAGTTGGAAACCTGTATGCCAATGCCTAGTTGTGCATGTCATGTAAAATGCTCCTGTGCTGTTATAAAAAATGCAAGACACTATAACTATTTAAATTATGCAATTAGATTCTTGACTGGTTTAAATTACAATTTTACTATTATTAAATCTCAAATTCTATTGATGGATCTCTCACCTAATATTAATAGAACTTTTTCTACTGTTCTACGAAATGGCTGACAAAACAATTACAAACTCATCAAGATCTTTGGTGCTAGATCTTAGAACTGAACAATGTGAAAAGCTCATCAGTATACTCCAATATGATCAATATTCATCAGTGCAAGTGAATGTAAGTTCTCATGTTGGTCATTCACTTAATGAGAAATCCAAGACAGGTAAAGCTTTCATTTGTTCTTCACTTAATGCATGTGACATGGACTCTTGGATCATTGATTCGTGGTCTATGATCAATCAATATCTGTGCATCCTTATATTGTTTCAACTTATGCTTTGAAATTAAACTGATGTGTAAATTTTGCATTGCTAAACATGCTCGTACTGTATGGGTTTCCAAAGTCCATTGCATAGGTTCAGGATAAGGTGTTTATTAGTAATTTTTGGAAATAATTGTTTAAATCTTAAGGCACCATGATCTCCATACAGATGGTCAAACTGAGAATTTAAACAAAACCTTAGAAATGTACTTAAGGTGTTTTGTCTTTGATCATACTAAGGATTGGATGAATATGTTGCTATGGGCTCATCAGTATTGGTATAACTCTTCATTCCATCACAGCATTGGCATGTCTCCTTATCCAGTCGTGTATGGAAAATCACCACCTTCTATCATCATATATGAACATAGTGAGCATGATCCAACAAATCTCCAAGACTGTCTAAAAGCTTGTGATGCAATGTTAACAAAACTTAAAAAAAACTACATCATTCGTAGAACTACATGAAATTGCAGGTGGATAAAAAGAGGAGGTATGTACAATTAAAGGTAGGGGACCTAGCATTGATGAAATTATAGTCATATAGAAACATTTCGTTGTTTTAAGAAAGAACAAAAATTGTGCCTTCGGTATTTTGGGCCATCTGAGATAATTAAGAAGATTGGGAATGTTGTTTATAAATTACAGTTGTCAGATTTTACAAAGATACGTCCAATATTTCACATCTCTATGCTTAGAAGTTCGCAGGTGATCCTAAACATTTGATGTAGGATACTTAGGAAGATTCATTCCAAAATATATTGAGTTTTAGAAATTTTTATGAAAATCTTATTTTAAAAATTTTATTCCAAAACATATTTCATATGTTTTCAAAAATTGTTTCAAAAATAACATTCTGAAAATTTAGTTCGAGAAATTTTATTCTGGAAATTGTTTCGGAAATGTTGTTCCGAAAACAATGGAAAACTTGTTCCAAAAAACTTCATACGAAATTCGGGAGTCACTTTTTCGAAAGATAAAATAGTCACTTAAAACTTTGAGCGGGGTGTGAAAAGAAATTGTGGAGGTGTAAAAAGTAAAAATCAACTAAAACACATAATTTATAGGTTTAATGTCTCCGTAGGTCCCTATTTTGGTCATGAATTTCAAATAGGTCCTCTTCATTTTCAGCGTATCAATTGAGTCCTTGTTTTTGTAAAATTGAATCAATTACAGGCCTGCCGTTAAATTGGACAAACGGCCGTTACAGTATTGGTTACGTGGCATGGTTGAGTGCAGTTACTAATCAGACGTGGCATTTAAAACTATTTTTGTATTAAATAATTGGTATGCACAGATGTATATTCAGTTTTGGGTAAGGGCAAAGTAGGAAATTTGAAAAAATTAAAGGGCAAGACGTTTTAATTGAGGAATGCACATGAGATTGGGGAAAGAAATTGAGGGTTTTTATTATTAGGGTTCGCGTGAGAGGCCAAAAATCGCGATCCTAAGTTCGATCCAAAAATCAGGTGTGGGTCCTTTTGTTGTTGGAAGCAAGAAGCTGAAGCACGTGGTTAGTGGAGGTTAATCTCAAGGAAGGTCAGTGTTTGTCCCCATTGATGTATGGTTTGGTCTCTGGTTTTAATTGCATTTTGGTGGTCCCCCATGATGTATGGTTTGGTCTCTGGTTTTGATTGCATTTTGGTGGTCCCCCATGTATGGTTTTGCCGATGTTCGTTGGTGAAGCTTATGTAGTTGGAAGTGGGAGGGTGCGCGTTCTTTGTTCGACTCGAAGTGATGGATAATGAAGTGCAGAAATCGCATTCTTGTTCATCTTCGACATGCAATGGGTGGCGGAATCAAAACTGTGATGTCGTTTTTCGTGGTGGTGGAGTATCTACCATTGATGGTGTATCACCCCTTTGCCTCTGTGGAGAGAAAACAGTGGTAAGAACAGCTAGAACTGCTAAGAACAGAGGGAAGCAATTCTGGAGCTGCCCTAAGTACAAGGTAAGAACGTGTAGAAGTAGTGTTTTGTTTGAGTGGAAAGTCGTTTTAATTGTTATTTTTTTCACAGACTGGACATGAAGGTGGTTGCAATTTCTTCAAATGGTGTTGTGAAGACGGTAATGACAAAAGCTATACGAATGTGAAGTGGGAAGAAAAGCATGAGTCTTTGTCAAAGACAGGAGAAATGGGAGGTGGATCGAAGATGATGAGTGATTTGATTAAATCTGTCAACGTTGTGGAGAAATGGATTAAGGTGTTGACAGGATTGGTTATTTTGATTTTTTTACTTAATATTATTGTAATTTCAATATGGATTATAAATCCATAATGTAGTAGTGTTGATCGTATTCTTAGGAAGAAATTAGCCGGGTTTTTCGGTTTGTTAGGATGGAACTGTTTATGTATATGACGAGATGTGAAGGAATGAAGTTGTGTTACTGAAGTGATAAACATAATAAATTGAGGTTTTGGTTTAATGTAGCAGGTTTTAAGGCCTTTTGAAAACTGTTGAATGTTTATTTTATTCACAGCAATGTTACATAATAATTAACGCTCGTCCAACTACCGTGTCTATCGCTCGTCCAACTAGGTCCCTATTCCCTAGCGTTCGGTTTAGTCGTCCTCCCTCGTGTACCGCTCATCCAACTACGTCCGTGCTCAAGACCGTTCGGTCTGGTCGTCCACCCTCCTGCATCGGTCTTCGAACAACCTCCGTGCTGAAGACCGTTCGGTGTGGTCGTCCTCCCTTGTCTACCGCTCGTCCAACTACATCCGTGTTCAAGACCGTTTGGTCTGGTCGTCCACCCTCCTGTATCGCTCTTCGAACTACCTCCGTGGTGAAGACCGTTCGGTCTGGTCGTCCACCTCCTGTATCGCTTTTCCAACTACCTCCGTGTTCAAGACCGTTCGGTCTGGTCGTCCACCCTCCTGTATCGGTCTTTCCAATTACCTCCGTGTTGCAGACCGTTCGGTCTGGTCGTCCACCCTCGTGTATCGTTCTATATAAGACGTCAAAGAAGGAAATTGTAATATATCCAAAACATTGTAATACATCCAAAATAGTTCCTGCTCATTGTAATACATCGAAAACCATACATAGTTGGCATCATTGTCATTCATTAAATTACATAGCAGTAAAACCATAAACCTTGTTCCTTAGACTATTACATAATAAGATCCTTAAACTTGGCATCATTGTCATTTATACACACATCTATAGTTGAGCTTCCTGGTCATTCATACACACTTCAGATAACTGTGATGATGGCATGATTGGTTCTTGGGTTGCTTTGGGGCAACGACTCCTGTTGTGCCCAACCTCCCTACATAGCCCGCATCTCTTCCGCAAACCACCCTTGCTCACTCGTGAATCATCCTTTCTGATCTCCCACTGCTCCAGTCTTCTTTTCCTTTTAGGTCTTCCAGGCATAACCTTTTTCCTAGGAGGCATGACATCCGGATATGGTGTTAGGTCCCACATGTTGTTTCCGTTGATGGGATATACGATTGATGCATAGGTTTCTTCATAGGTGGACTTTAGAAAGCAAGCCGGAATGAACTGCTGGCCATCAATATTAAGAAGCTTCATTGCGGCTAGGGAGTGACAACATGGAATTCCTGTGATGCTCCATCTCCTGCACGAGCATGAGAACTCGTCTATGTTTACAACAAATTTTTCTCCACTTTGGGAGACGTGTCTTACTTCAAAGAGTTTGTGTGCTGACCAGCTATAAAGAAATAAAAAAAAATTTAAACAACACATTTAAGTGTCTGACATAAAGTTTACCAAGGAATGAATAAACATTTATGAAGTTATGAAGAAAGTTACCTAGGTATCCAGTTCTTGGTTGCTTGGGATTCCTTTGTAAATCTGGCCTGGATCTTTGGACAAATTGGTCCTGAAAATGATTGTATCTTAGACCTATTTTGATGGAAGCTTAGCCATGCTTAGAATGACCTGGACCATGCAGACAAAGTTTAAAAAAAAAATCCAGAACAGTATTGGTGCAGCAGATTGAAATCAGCAGTGAGAATGCAGCGGAAATTGAGTGAGATTGGTTGATGGTTGGTGTGTTTGAGTGGAATGAGTATGTGGGGGAACCTCACAGCTCAGAAGGCCTTCCTACAATGGAAGGAAGCTAGAGGAAAGGGAAGAGAAAGAAGAGAGAACAAATGACTCAAGAGCAATAGGGCTGGAAATTAAATTCAGCAGCAATTTACTAAGCTCAAAAGTAAGTCAATGCAAAGAAAAGACCCTCTTATTTATAGGTGAAGAGGAGCCTAATTTCTGATTTTAATTCCCTCCTAAATTCAAATTATTTAGATTTATTTTGATCAAGCAAAGTCCATGCCTCATTCCAGCTCAGCCAGCAAGGTGTATGCTTCCTTCCAAATCAGCCAATTCACGTGGAAAATGCTGGTGCATGCCGTAAGCACCTCCTTTTTGGCTCCTTTGCTTGGTTCTATTGATTTAACTTCTTGGATGGCTCAATCATAGTCTCCAAGATTTATTAATTCCTACAAAACAAAGTATAAGTGCTTTAGTTAAGAGAAGAAGGATTTTTATAAGTAACCTTCCATAGAAGTAAAATGTTAGGTGATCCTTCTTCTTCTTGAATCTTCCTTGCCATTGCTCTAGTAAGAGGTCCAATGTGATTTCTTGATGGTTTTCCATCAGACCCTCCCTCTTGAAAAAGATCTGTCCTCAGATCTGCTTCATCCTGTTGATCATCTCCTGTGAAAGGAATTAAATCGCAGATGTTAAAAGTAGGACTGACACCATAACTTTCAGGAAGGTCTAATATGTATGCATTATCATTTATCTTTTTGACCACCTTGAATGGACCATCTCCTCTTGGACTAAGTTTGGATTTCCTTTGAGAGGGAAATCTTTCCTTTCTCAAATGAAGCCAAACTAGGTCTCCTTTTTCAAAAACTATTTTCTTTCTCCCTTTGTTGTTGTATTCTGCATATTTTTTAGTTTGTTTTTCAATTTGGATTTTAACTTTCTCATGTAACTTCTTGATAAACTCCGCTTTAGAAGCACCTTCTTTATGAAGAAAAGAAGATGATTCTGGAAGAGGTAGTAAATCAAGAGGTGTGATAGGGTTAAAACCATAAACAACCTCAAAAGGAGAAAGATTAGTAGTCTTGTGGACTACTCTATTATAAGCAAATTCAATATGAGGTAGATGTTCATCCCAAGATTTGTTATTTCCTCTTAATATTACCCTTAATAATGTAGATAAAGATCTATTTACTACTTCAGTTTGCCCATCAGTTTGTGGGTGACATGTAGTAGAAAATAGAAGTTTAGTTCCAAGCTTTTCCATAAAGTTTTCCAAAAATGGCTTAGAAACTTCACATCTCTATCAGACACTATAGTTTTGGGTAAGCCATGCAATCTCACTATTTCTTTAAAGAAGAGTCTAGAGATATAGCTAGCATCATCTACTTTGTGGCAGGGTATAAAATGAGCCATTTTACTAAAACGATCTACTACCACAAATATAGAATCATACCCCCTTTGAGTTCTTGGCAATCCTAAGACAAAGTCCATGCTTATGTCCTCCCAAGGGGTATTAGCTATAGGAAGAGGTGTATAGAGTCCATGAGGCATAATTTTGGACTTAGCTTGTAAACAAGCTATACATTTAGAACAATGCCTTTGAACATCTATTCTCATGTGTGGCCAATAAAATTTACTTTTCAAAATGTTTAGAGTTTTATCAACTCCATGATGGCCCATGAGTCCTCCTCCATGACTCTCTTTGATAAGAAGTTTTCTAATGGATCCTTGGGGTATACAAAGTTTTCCTTTATTAAAAAGATACCCCTCAGAAAGATAGAATCCATCAAAAGGCTTCTTAAGACATGATGAATAAGTGGATGCAAATGTTTCATCATTTTCATATAACTCTTTTATGTCATCAAATCCTAGTATTTGGGATCCTAGGGTTACTAATAATGCATGTCTTCTAGATAAAGCATCCGCAACAACATTAGTACTCCCCTTTTTGTGTTTGATGACATAGGGAAATTGCTCAAGATATTCCACCCACTTTGCATGTCTTTTGTTTAGCTTTGCTTGCCCTTTAATGTACTTGAGAGATTCATGGTCAGTGTGTATGATGAATTCTCTAGTTACCAAGTAATGCTCCCAAGTTTTTAAAGCTCTAATGAGGGCATACAACTCTTTGTCATAGGTAGGATAGTTTAAGGTAGGCCCCCTAAGTTTTTCACTAAAGTAAGCTACGGGATGTCCTCCTTGTATTAAAACAGCTCCTATTCCTACCCCAGATGCATCACATTCTAGTTCAAAGGCTTTGGAAAAATCAGGCAAAACTAGAATAGGTGCATGTGTTAACTTGTGTTTCAAAGTCTCAAAAGACAACTCTTGCTTATCACCCCAAATAAAAGGCATATCTTTCTTGACTAGCTCATTTAAAGGAGCAGCTATGGTGGAGAAGTCTTTCACAAATCTTCTATAAAAACTTGCTAACCCATGAAAACTTCTCACCTCTCCTACATTTTTAGGGGTTGGCCATTCTTGTATAGCCTTGATCTTCTCTGGATCAACATGTACACCTTCTTTTCCCACTTTGAATCCAAGGAAAATCACACTTTCTTGACAAAAAGTACATTTGTCAAAGTTGGCAAAAAGATGATGTTCTCTAAGAAGAAGCAAGACTTTTCTGACATGATTAAAATGTTCTTGAAGGCCTTGACTATAGATTAGGATATCATCAAAGTAGACCACTACAAATCTCCCTATGCATTCTCTAAGAACATGGTTCATTAACCTCATGAATGTACTTGGAGCATTGGTCAAGCCAAAGGGCATGACTAACCATTCATACAAACCAAACTTGGTCTTAAAAGCAGTTTTCCATTCATCTCCTTCATGAATTCTTATTTGATGATATCCGCTTTGAGATCAATTTTGGTGAAAAATTTGCTCCATGTAATCCATCCAGCATATCATCTAGCCTAGGAAGGGGGTGCCCTATACTTGACAGTATGTTGTTAATGGCCTACAATCTGTACACATTCTCCAAGATCCATCCTTCTAGGACCAACAACACAGCACAGCAACAGGGACTTAAACTCTTTTGGATCCACCCTTTGTTCAACAAGTCATTAACTTGTTCTCTATTTCTTTTGTTTCCATAGGGTTGGTTCTATAGGCTGGCCTATTGGGTAGGCTTGCCCCAGGCACCAAATCTATTTGATGTTCTATTCCCTCAAAGGTGGTAATCCACTTGGTACCTCTTTGGGAAATATATCATCAAATTCCTTTAAAAGTTTTTGCAACCCCTTTGGTAGAGAACCAAGTTCATGATTGATTGAAACAAATGCCTCTTTGCAATAAAGAAGGAAATGTGGTTGTCCAAGAAAAAGATTTTTGGAAATATTTAAGGTTTGAGGTTGGACAACTTCATGGGCTGAGGCATGGGTTACCAAATTCTTTCTTTCTTTCTTATTTTCTTTTTCTTTTCTCCATCCAACTTCTTCTTAAGAATTATTTGGTCCTCTCTTACTTGTGAAGGTGTAAGAGGACACAAAATAATTTTCTTTCCTTGTGTTGAATGGTGATTTTGTTGGTGACTCCATCATGTAAAGCTGTTTATCATATTGCCAAGGTCTTCCAAGTAATATGTGCCCAGCTTCCATTGGTACTATATCACAAACAATTTGATCTTCATATTTGCCAATGGAAATAGGTACACTTACTTGTTCTTTAACTACTATTCCATCATCCTCTTTGATCCATTGAAGTTTGTAAGGTTTAGGATGAGGAGTAGTGGTTAAGCCAAGCTTTTCTACCATTCTAGAACTACAACAGTTGCAACAAGAGCCACTATCCACTATCATGAACATGTCTTTTCTAAAACTTTGCATCTTGTGTGGAATAGGTTCTCTCTTTGTGACTGTTCTAATTCTACATGTTTACTTTCCAGGAGTCTCCTTACCATAAGTAAGTCACCATCACAAGGTAAAGCTTCTTCTCTTCAGAAGTGGATGTTTCAGACTCACTATATGAAGAACCCTCACTTTCACTCTCATGCTCAAGGATGTAAGTTGACCTTCTATTGCGGCACTCAGATGCATAGTGCCCTTTTCCCCCACATCTAAAGCACTTAGTCTCCTTACTCTTATGATCTCTTGAAGGTTCTTTGACTTTTTCTTTTCCTCTCTCTCTCTCTGTCTTCATATCTTGGCTTGGTTTGACTACCCTCCCTCTTATACTCTTTCTTATGGTAAGAACTATGAGGGTAATCTTTTTTTTGATTAGAACTATGAGGGTAATCTTTCTTGGTGGAGATTTTCCTCTTTAGTTGTTGCTCTACCCTCACACAAAGTTGGACTAACTCATTGAGATCATTGTAGGGTATAAGTTCAACCCTATCTCTTATGTCATAGTTGAGTCCACTTTGGAACCTAGCAATTTGATTCTTGGTTCCTCTCTTATCCCAGCCCTCAACATGAGTAATTCCATTTTTTGTCTATATTCCTCAACACTCATGTTCCTTTGTTGGAGTTTATGGAGTTTATCCATTATCTCCCTATCATAGGGCTGGTACATGCCTCCTCCTCAAGGCAGTTCTCAACTCATTCCAATATCTAATGGGAGGTAAGTGTCTTAGCCTATAATCCTTGACCAAGGTTGTCCACCAAATTAAGGCATAGCCTTGAAAGCTTAGAGAAACCATGGTGACTCTCCTTTCATCTCTATTTGGTGGCACTCAAACAATTGCTCAACTTTCATTTCTCACTCTAGATATTCTTCCACATCATCCTTTCCCATGAAATAAGGTAGATCAATTTGGGCTCTCTTGGATGGTGTTCTCTCACTCTATGATGTCTTCTAGGAGGCATTTGGTAGTGGTCATCATTGTGATGACTACTATATTGCTCAGCTCACTATGAGAAGATGATGATTCTTCTCTTCTCCTATGGGAAGATCTCTCTTTCTTTTTGTCTTGATTAATCAAAAGTTGACTAATCATGTCTTTGAGCTCACTAATCTCTCTATCCCTTTGTTCAAATTTTTGTTGAAATTCCTCCCTTAAAGAACTCTCACTATTGGGTTTGATGCTACCTTGCACACTTGATTAACTCATTCTTGTCAAATGAAAGAGGTTTTCACAAGGTTTTCAAAATATTTGACAAGTAATGATGAAAGATTTTCACAAGCTTTCTTTATTTTTTGGTGAAAAAATTTCTAAGAGATTCTAGAGGTAAAAGATGTTTCTAAGTAGCTCCCAGGAAGAAGAGGTGAGTCACAAATGGACAAGCTTAGAAACCAAGTTCTTCCTTAGCCAGAGTTTCCTTAGAGTTATCTTTTACCTTAGTTTCTAAGTAGAAATTCTTCAAATTCTTTTCAAATGTTATGAAATGAACCTAAAACCAAAGAAAGGTTGACTAAATGCTATGAAATCCTATATACCACGGAGACTTAAAAAAAACAAAAAAAAATTAAGCAAGAAATTAAAGAAAGCAATAAAGATGCAAGAATGTAAATGCTAGACGGCCCTAAGTGAAAGTGCAAGTGACACTTGGAGCCCCTTGACACACTTCCACACTAAGAAAACGAAATTGGACTATTACAATGTTCAATTGTGAACTTGGAATTGCTTCAAGAGCATTTTTCCAAGTTACTTGGCTCAAAAAAACAGCAAAGAAAAAAATACAATTTCAAACAGCAAATTCCGTGATATTTGGTGTAAATAAACTTGAAATGAGGCCTAGAAGTAATGTGAGCTTTGTCTTCTTGCTGCTGCAGAAAGCTACTCAAAATGAAGGTGTGAGTTGCTCTTTTTCCAGGTTTGAAATGTTGCTGTAACAGAGTTTTTCAGTTGCTGTAACAGAGTTTTTCAGCTGCTGGACAGTGGTGTTTGGCTGCTGTTGAGTCTTCCTTCTTGCTCCACTTTCAATGCTCAAACCACTTCCTAGGAGGCTACCAAAGTAGGAGAAGGATTCTGGTGCTGGATGCCCCAATCAGCTTGCACATACACTCCAAAACTCAGCAAAATCACACCAATCAGTTTAAAAAAATCTGCACCAAACTATGCTGCTGTTTGCACCAAACTATGCTGCTGTTTTGAAACTTAGGATGCCAAAAAAATAGACACAGCAATTTGGAACAGCACACCAATGAAATGTACACAAAAGGAACTTATCAAATGCACTAGAATGGATGAATAAAGCAAGAAAAAACACAAGCACAGTCCAGAAATTCTTCCAATACAAACTGTTTGATAATTTTCAAAAGTGTTTGATAAAATGCCTCACTGAGTTTCAGCTTTGTTTTTCAAGATTTGTAATCTGGATTGGTTGGTTCTAACAGCTTTTTAACACTTGATTCTTCTTCTTTTGATCATGTATTTTCATTTTTAAACATTGAACCAGCTTTTTCACCATCCAGCAATGTAATTTAAACCAAAATTACCAAAACAGTTGCTGGAAAAAATCAAAATCTGCACAAAAATTATGAACTAAAATGGTGGTTTTGGAACCCAAAATGAGTAGCAGTGTTTCAGCAGCTTGGATGAATGTTCAAACAACTTTAATTCATGATATTAAACATGTTTAAACTCTTAAACAACTGAATTAACGCTTACTACTCAAATTCACTGGTCCACTTCCAATTTTAACTCAAAATTGATGGTTTAAGTATCCAATCTGCATATAACTTCAATTTTGACCAAATGAATAGTATTAACAACTTTTAATCATCCATTTAGACTTGCTCAGCTTTCCAAAAGCACAGAAACAGCAGGATTCGAAAATCACCCTCGCTATGGCCAAATTATGCAGCAAAAACCATCAATTAACCAACCACTTTTAGTTTTTCATGGATTCAAAAACTGGACAGCAAAGGAAATGACTCTAAGAAGTGTAAAAACACAGATCTAAGCTAGATTTAATGTGCTTAGCATGACCAAACTCAGATTAGACAATTCAAAGAAACTTAGCACGGTGAAAAGCTTGGATTAAAAGCTACAACAGTGGAATGCTATTAATTGTGAGCAACCAAGCTATGCAAATTGCATTTCATTGCTTGTAATGGTCTGCTACACTTTTAGCATCATTCACTATCATCAACCAAATTTGTATAAAGCACTAGAATAAAAAAGAAATCAACTGGAAAACAGATTCATGATTTAAAACAGAATTGAAATTTTGCAGCAGAGTTCAACACAGATTTGAAATCAAAATGGATTTCTAGTGCTTTAGCTTGTATCACCAAGGCTAGAACAAATTCTCATTGCCTTTATTGGTTGATATATAGTTTTCTAGCACTTGAACTCAAGCAAAACAAATTAAACCAGCAGAAAAGAATACCAAAGCAGTGACAGAAATTAAAACTGCAATATTCACTTGCGCATGACCAAGACAACACTGAAATTGAAAATTAAAGCTGGAAATGACTCAAACAAAGAAAATTCACCGTTTAAAATGAAGGACAACATCAACACACAAAGGAAACTCAATTGAACTACTGGAAAAGTAATACACAGCAAAACAGAAATGAAAAACAGCACCTCTGGAAACAAAACAGAACACTGATTTGGAAAACTGAAACAGAAATTAGATCACCATTGGAAGCAGAAAATGGAAGAGAAACTTAGCTCTGGTTTGCGTGGACAACCAAGGCTCTGATACCACTTGATGGAAGCTTAGCCATGCTTAGAATGACCTGGACCTTGCAGACAAAGCTTCAAAAAAAATCCAGAACAGTATTGGTGCAGCAGATTGAAATCAGCAGTGAGAATGCAGCGGAAATTGAGTGAGATTGGTTGATGGTTGGTGTGTTTGAGTGGAATGAGTATGTGGGGGAACCTCACAGCTCAGAAGGCCTTCCTACAATGGAAGGAAGCTAGAGGAAAGGGAAGAGAAAGTAGAGAGAACAAATGACTCAAGAGCAATAGGGCTGGAAATTAAATTCAGCAGCAATTTACTAAGCTCAAAAGTAAGTCAATACAAAGAAAAGGCCCTCTTATTTATAGGTGAAGAGGAGCCTAATTTCTGATTTTAATTCCCTCCTAAATTCAAATTATTCAGATTTATTTTGATCAAGCAAAGTCCATGCTTCATTCCAGCTCAGCCAGCAAGGTGTATGCTTCCTTCCAAATCAGCCAATTCACGTGGAAAATGCTGGTGCATGCCGTAAGCACCTCCTTTTTGGCTCCTTTGCTTGGTTCTATTGATTTAACTTCTTGGATGGCTCAATCATAGTCTCCAAGATTTATTAATTCCTACAAAACAAAGTATAAGTGCTTTAGTTAAGAGAAGAAGGATTTTTATAAGTAACCTTCCATAGATTTAAAATGTTAGGTGATCCTTCTTCTTCTTGAATCTTCCTTGCCATTGCTCTAGTAAGAGGTCCAATGTGATTTCTTGATGGTTTTCCATCAGGAGTTAAAAAATGCCTTAGAGTCTGCTAAGATAGTCAAAACTGAAACAACGATAGTTGAGAAAGAATGTGAAAAATTTCTTGTTCATATTGAAAAAATTGATTACTTGACTAGCACTCTAGTAAAATTCACATAGGGAAAAGAAAACTTAGTTGTTGTTCTAAGAGCTTCTGGTAAAGTTGTCTACAAACAAGGAATTGGTTATAAGGCTCAAAGTAATATGTCTAATTCAAAGAAATTTCTTGATCTTAGTAAACCTGTTACTCATGCATGCTTTTATTGTAACAATATTGGTCATAATGTTAGAAATTGTTACTAGAAAAGTTGGTGTTTCAAAAGGAAAGTACAGGTGGATCTCTACGGAACAACTCTCTGAAACTAACAAGACAGGACCCAAATTCAAATGGGTACAGTGTCAAAAATGTTTAACTATTTTGCAGGGTAGTAGTTGCTGCTGAAGCAGAATTCAACTCAAGGATGAACTACCATGATGAAGTAAAAAATTCTTGAGATTCTGAAAGTGGTAACTGATGTATTTTCATTGCATCATGCATAATAATTGTTTGTATGATTGATTGATGAATGCATATTTGTTGAATGATTGATTGAGTGATTGTATTATATGAAAAACAACTCGCTCGAGTTTTAACCGATTATATTAAGTATAAAGTCAAATATGTTTGAAGCATGTATGTCTTTGTTTCTTAATCATTGTTGATACATGTAATCGACTTTGGAATTAATTAAACTAATTAAAAATCTGGTATGGACTTTCTTATTTGAAAATTTTAATTGGGCAAAATTAAATGGATGTTGTTCGCGCCCTCATGAACGTCTCATTTATTTCACTGTATTAGCATTTAGGGTATTTTGTGCTCATAATCCTGTAACCCTAGACTGAAGAAGAGTGTCCAAGAAATTTGTATCACATGGCGTCTTCAAATCGTCCATCAGGGGAAGCAGAGGCAAAGAAGTAGCAACTGCAAGAGGTCTTGATCCCTCAGGTTGGATCAGTGATGATGAGACTAGAGAAAGATTTCTAGATGGAAGAGTGAAGATTGTTGTTCCACCCAAGTATCTGAATCTAAGTATGTTTGAAAGAGAGGACTTTCAGTTTCCAGGATGGCTTGAAACTCAAGAACTCTCTACTTTTGTTCAAATGAAGGGTGACTGGTACATTGACCTGATAAGGGTGTTTTACAACAACTTGAGGATAACAAATGGTGTTATTCAGTCAAGAGTGAAAGGTGTTAATATTTACATTAACAATGATGTATGGCAACAAATTCCAGGACTAAAAGCAGAAGGTATCTTCTCTCATCTACCAAATTCTGAGACAAACTGGTGGCTGAAAAAGAGAGATATCTACATAAACTGGCTGAGATTTCCGGGAAGATATACTATTGAAAGACTCTATCTGCATGAAGGATTGAACATGGAAGAAAGAATTACAGCTTACCTTCTTGCATGAGTAATTCTACCAGGAAGATTGCTACAAGATAGAATGACTACCAAAGATGTTTATTTGTTATATGCAATCAAAAATGATGTTCCCACCAACTGGGTGGAGTTTGTAAAAGATCATATGACAAATGTTGCACTCAGGCAATCTCACTATCTGCCCTATGTTGTCTTTGTAAGTCGAATACTTGTGCTTCAAGGAGTGGATATTAGTGGCGAGCAAAAGTGTTCTTACAATTGCACAAACATGATAAACAGAAATACTATTGCATCTCTTGGATTGGTAAAGACAATAAAAGGTTGGTGCTTCAAAGGTGAAGAAGACTCGGTCAATAGTTAGGAGTACACCAGCTGTAAATGAAGAACGCACAAACTTCTTCCCTGAAACTAATTTTGAGATATTTGCACCTTATCAATTCAGAATTCTGATTGAAAAAGTTAATTAGCTTGTAAGAAAATTTGATGATGCTCAACAACAACAAAGGGAAAGCAGTTCATCTTATGAGGATTCTATAGAGACATCTAAATCAGAATAAGGTTACTAGGAGTGCTTGTTTTAGTTTGTTTGATTGTAGTAGTTTATTTTCTGTGTTGATTGTATTGTTGTGTTTTATTTTGTAATAGATGGCTTTATATGTCATTTTGTCTTAGCTTTATCTGATTGTACTATATGGTTGATTTTAATGAAATCAGAAGTTATTAAAATCGATTATGCTATGCTTTTATGCGAATGAACTGTTGATTACTATTACATTCATACATTTACATACTTATATTATACATGTGTTAATTCCAATATCATATTGATTATAAAATGCTTGATCTAGAAAGATCTTGAAAGGTTTTGTAGGAACATTCCTTACTGGATGGATAAAACCAGCAAATCAACTCACGGGAAGCAATAAAGTCGATTATGACTAAGGGCAAATCGATTGTATATCAACAGGGGTTAAAGATTCCAATATTTGGATATCTGATATCTTTAACTATTGATATATGTGTTATTAATTGTTTACTTGTGCATCTGTGTTGTGAGATTAAAGCATGCATAATGATAGGGGGAGCATTGCATATTGATGAGTGCATATTTATACCCACATTTATGCTTTAAAATTCAAATTTTTGATGGGATAATTGTGCTTGAATGATTGATTTAAAGAGGATTTGTGATGATTTGATATATTGTGTTTGGAATTAAAGGGACTTAAAAAGTGATTTTAATTGCATAAATTATTCTTGAAATTCTTACGTTTATTTGTGCAGCTGAAATTATAAGTTCTATTGGTTCAAATGGCAATTCAATCAGGTTTTATTTGGAAAATAATGTACAGATGGGCCAAACAGGCAGACTTTACCCTTGCACCCCCTAAAATCCCTACATACACTCCTATTTTTGAAACAGGCCAAAGACCAAGCCCAAACACTAAGCCATTTCTACTACACCTCCCTAAGTTTCCTATACACACCCCTCCTAAGCCAAACTTCACCAGATCATGCCACGTGGCAGTCCACCATTAACATATTGAACCACTCAAATGATGCCACATCACTGATCCTTGCACTCACTAGTGAACCAGTCTCAACACACCACGATTCACGCCGCTCCCCATCATCAACACGCACCTGCATTCAGAAAACCCAGAGACAGAAGCATCATCACCACCGCGAAGGCACAAGCATAGAGAACAACGCGTTCTCGCGGCGGCACAAGAGCTTTCCCCAATCTGAAACCCTAATTTTGGGTGGGAAAGGGGCTGACACGTGTCAGTCTCCCATTGACTGCGAAAAACTAGTCAAACAGAATTGATTCTGGTCAACTAAGGGGTTCAGTTGCAATTTGGGAAATTCAGAAGGGGCTAAAGTGCAGATAGAGACAATTTCAGGGCATTGTGCAATTTTGGAAATTTAGAAAAGCTAAAAGATAAATTTAGTTGTGAATTAATTTAATTTGGGAATATCAACCGAAAATATCTTCCAAATAATGTTATAATTATCTAAATCTTTTAGTTATTTGGAAGATATAAGATAAAAGATTCTATCAACTGAATACTCAGAGTCCAAGCCCAATCAAGCCCTATATAAAGAGACCAAGGACTTCACTTACTTCAATTTCATTCATTCTCTGATACTCCTCTCACTTTTCTTTCATCTTGTATTCAACTCCATTCATGGAGAGCTAAGCATCTAGGGCTATTCTGCCATAATTCCATTATGGATTCTGAGGTTAGATTGAGTTAATGCAATTGTTTACTTTGGTTATTGATTTAAGTTGTTCTCTCTATGTCTTTCATCTCTCTATCTTGTTAAAAGCAAAGATTTTTGCATCATAATGTGTTTGAATCTACATGCATATTGATTATATGAGTTTTAGGGTTTCTAGGTTTAAATTGAGAATCTACTTTGATTTAATTTAGGAACTTTCATATGATTAAATGGTTCTTACTATCAATTGAGAATGTACTTTGATTGATTAGTAATAATTTCAACTATAATCAATTGAGAATTTACTTTGATTGATTAGCTTTTAATTTGGTTAGGAGATTTAAGAATAGACATGATTAAACACAATAGAATTTGATTGAGAATGTACTTTAGTTGAATTTATTGTGAATAATCTAGAAAGGTTTTGCATTTGATTGCGAATTTACTTTGGTTAAATGCGTGCCCGCACTCAAATTAATTAAGAATGTACTTTAATTAATTTGAAACTTAAACAATAATCAATTGAACAATTATCCGTGAATAACCGATGACGAATCTACCTTGGAAAAACAGTGGAATTAGCCTATTTCATCGTAACTGTTTTTAAGTTTCTTATTTGTTCTTTAAACATTCTCCAAACATTACTTTTATCCATAAGCATTGCACAACATTCGTAAGAGTCAGATATTCAAAAGCAATTTTGTGTTCGTTGGGAGACGACTCAGGGTTACTTTAGCCCTATCTACCTTCTTGAATACTACTTGGTAATACTGAAGTTACCTTGAAAAGTAGTATTAATTTGATAACTATTGATATATGTGTTATTAATTGTTTACTTGTGCATCTGTGTTGTGAGATTAAAGCATGCATAATGATAGGGGGAGCATTGCATATACATTGAGATGTTTCACATGCCTACATTTAAGGGTGAGGGTATATATTAAATCATGTGAATATCTTTGACAAGGGGAGCATCATTATTTGTTTTTTGATGAGTATCCGATGTATCTCTGTATGCTTGATTATTTGTATATCAATACCATTATGCTTACCTTTGCTAATGCCCAAAGGGGGAGAATTATGTTGATTGGTAATTGATTGATAATCTGTATGGAGTTGTGCAACATGGTTGATTATTAATCATGGTTGTGCATCATAAAAAAAGGGGGAAATTATTGAGATTGTTAATAGGGGAGCACTGGTTTAGCTGAACCCACAATCTTAGTAATATCTGAATTTTTTATTATGACAACTCATAATTAATAACACATGTGTATTATGTGTTACATGTTCTATGCTTACATGTTATATGCGTATATAAGAACATGATTGTGTTTTTGTTGTGTTGTTCATTGCATTTCACTGCATTTAACTGTGTTATATATGTGATTTTATACATCAATGCATGACACATGTTTCTGGATGAGAAAAACCACAAGCACTAATGTTGAATTTTAATTGTGTGGCAAAACAACAGTTTTAAGTCGATTAAAACTCGTGTCTTTGCACAAACCTTTTTCAAAGTGTGCTGTGAGATTTTTCAAAGAAAAAGTTTTTCAAAACTATGATTTATATTGTTACATAGTCAATTATATGTGTGTTGCATTCGACTAAGTCTATTACTGTTTTGCAATTCTGTTAATGCTTGATATAAATGTCTAACGGTCATATTTTTAAATATGTTGATCAAGCATTAAATGTCATTCGACTGCATTACTTGCGAATTCAATTAATTGCTTTGACTATTGCTAACTGCTATAACAGAATTGTTATATTCGACTGCATTAGTACCTTAGTCGATTAAAATGCGTCAAAGATGTGTTATACTATAAATTGACGCAAATTTGATTTCTGTAAGGACTTTTGTGAATCTAACAATTTTTTGTGATATTTTTCATAAAATGCTATCTTGTAGAAAGAGGAAAAGAGCTCCAAGAATCAATAAGTGACCGTGGTGATCATCTCCTTGTGAATTCTTGAAGAGCAGGTTTGTTGTGTATTCAAAGGGCTGATCAATTCTGCACATTTGGGTGTAACTGTGAGATAAGAGTCTACAATCCTTTGTAGATTGGATTGAGGTTCCTTGTTGTGACTACAGGAAGAAAAGCGTGCAGCGTTCTTGACTTTGAGAGGTTTCTCAAAGGGTTTAGACAGCAGGAGAGGGGATTCTTGTTGTTGGTCTAGTTATTGTATTGTCTATATTTGATTAGAGGGTTAGAGAGGTGTTTTATATTTTTGACGTGAGGTCGCTATAAAAGCCTTGTTGTAAAAACCTTGATCATTATACTGCATTTGCTTCTCGTGGTTGGAAGGAGACTAGATGTAAGCAGGTTGGTCGAACCAGTATAAAAAGCAGTGTTTGAATCTTCTGATCCATACTCTTTTACTTTTAATCGACTTTAATCGTGATAACGGTTGATTTCACCGTTATTTGAGAGTAAATTTTGATATCAAATGAATCTTTTTTGACTTAGAAACTTGTTTGTTCTCTTGATTTTGGTTTATTTTGGGAAATAAGAGAATTGAGGTTACACTTGAAGATTCTATCACTAAATACCCTTGGTTTTTTAGGAAATTGGGATGAATTGGAAGAACAGTTAAGTTGTCAAGAAGTTGGAACTCATAAAGGACGGAAAGAGCACCAGAATAGAAGGTTACAAAAGGTCGCACTCACGCTTGGGCGCCCCTTTCATGACCCTCAGCGCTGGAGCTTTGCATTCACGCCTGGGCACCCTTTTCGAGGCGTTGAGCGCCATCTTTCTTCCAACGATTCACGCCTGAGCGCTGTTTACCCCTTGGCAAGTGTAACTAATGGACAAATTTATGATCACCAAAATATGATGTCACAAACTTGTTGAACAATCGGTAAGTATGACCGAATCGTTTCAAGTAATAAACTCGGTAAGACCAAGTATCGTTCTCCCAAAGGACTCACGGCCTAGTTTAGTTGTGTGGTTCGTTGATTAGCTAAGACTTAAGAACGAAATATTTGAAGTTTAATATGCAAAACAGAAAATAAACATGTATGCATGAGATTGATCAATGGCTAAAACAAAAGACAAGCACTTTCAATGAAATATATGATGAATATGTTGTTGGGGTCAATTTCATCTTATCCACTCTCATATATTTTAGGAATTCAACATTCAAGTCATCATTGTTAATGCCACTCTCTAAATTACCTTTCAAGAAGGCTTCTCCCTAATTACGAGTTCATACGATTCCTAGCATTCCTAATAATTAGTTTTTTTAGCACAGGAGCTTAAGGCAACCAATATACTATTGGGAGAAATTCTCCGGATCTAGACTTCCCCGTACGTTCCCGTATCGACAAAACCAATAATCATGCATTGAATGAGTTAAACAACGCAAGCATTGAGCAAAGAGGAAAAATCCTAACTAATGATGAAAGAAAGCATAAGTCTTAGATTAAGATGGAAGCACAAATTCCATATATGAGAGCTTCAAAAGATTACACTGATTCCCCAACAAACATACAAGGTTTAGTTCACCATATTCATGGTGAACCTAGATGAACAATAATGAAAGAATGAAAGAGATAGAAAAACCCGAGAAAGAGAAGAGGACAGTTGTCACCATCTCCCAATCTACCCCAAGGGGTGGAAGAGAGAGTGTTTGCTTCGTTTCTGCCAAAGATCCCAACCCTAAGACATCTGGGTCTTTAAATAGGACATAAAAATAATAAAAAACGGGTCTAGGCCCAAACAGATCATAAAATCGCATAAAACTGACCCAAAACTCGTCTGGTTGACTTTTTTCGTATTCTGGTTGATTGGTTGACTTTTTGGTTGACTAGTTGACTTTTCTGGTTGACTGGTTGACTTTTATGGTTTCTGGTTGACTTTTCTGATTCCATCTCTCTCCTTCTTCACTTCTTTCACTAAATTCACCTTAAAACCTGCACAAAAACACTGAAATCAAGCATAAACCTGTCCAGCTCTCTTATTTATGAAAATATGGTTAAAAGCATGATTTCAAGCTAGTTTCTAAGTGTGAAGGTTGCTTTTTGTGTCAATTTTAAGCATGAAAATAACAGTTTTTCAACTGTTATCACAACCCCAAACTTAGAACTTTGCTTGTCCTCAAGCAAACAAGATGTAACTCAATCTTCAGCCAATTCATATGATGGTTCACTCATTCAAAAATCCTCTTTTTCAAGATAAGTAACAACTTCACTCAAACTTATGACCATGAGTTCAATCAAGATGTGCACATGCTTTAGTGTTCACAAAGTCATTTAAATTCCAACAAATGCTATTTTTCATGAATGATCAATCAATTAAGCATGGATGTTCATGTGCTTATGGAATATTTCCTCACTAGGTAAAGTGTTTCACTCAACACACAAGTGTATAAGAGGTAAAGTGTTTCACTCATTCACTCCACTATCGCAATGTTACATGAATCAACTTTGCCTTTCATTTTACCACAATCAAAAACATTCACAAGCATGCATCATCACAAGGACTTTTCAATGGCTTATAATGTGGCTGGGCTAACAAGAAAATTGGTTTTTCTGGATCACAAAATCCTTGAGTTAAGAGAATCATAACAACACAATTTTCTTATTCTTCCCAACTTGCCTTTGCATTTGCATTGAGCTTTGCTTCTTTTTCTTTTCTTTTCTTTTTTTTTTTCTTTGCATATTCTTACTTTTTAGCTCTTAGCTCAATGCTTTTCCTTTTTCATGTTTTCCCAACAACCCCAAACTTGAACATTTAACAATACCACACAAGATCTTCTACTTAACTCAAGGTAAAGATTTTCAATCAAGGGTTTCAGTGTATGTTCAAGGCTAAGGGTTCAAAGGATAGAACACAAAGTGTTCTCTTTTAGTGGGCTAACTTTATGAATTTGGCCAATAAAAAGGGTTCCAACAAACGGCCTTGATCACATGATGCAAAACAAGCAATTGATTCAATCATAGAAAGCCTGGGCAAAGTCATTCATGCTTTCAAAGTAATAGCATTCAATCATACCAAAAACTCTGGAGCTCAAAACCTCACATATAAGCTCATTGACATTTGACATACACATTCTGCTTAATTTCACAATCACAATCATGATATCCTGCATTTGTTCACAAAGCTTGTGAATCACCTATATAAGCATTTTATGTGCACATCTATCTCAACATCAATCAATCACTAATCATCATCAAGCATTACTTATCACACAACCACAGTTAATAGCAAACCATCATAACAAACCATGTTTCCAATAGAGTACATCAAACCCTAATCTAAAACAAAAGATAAATAACTTTAGAAAACTTAAACCAACAAAAGCATAAGTCCTGCTCTAGTTATGATAGCATTCATCAGTAAATGCTATCTCAACTCCTCATCAATCTGAGTTGTCCTCTGTATCTTCCTCTTCTTGGATCTTATAGTCTTGATTCTTTTTGCCCGATGAGGAGGCCATCCCTGCATCAAACATAATTCACAAAACCAAAAGATACATTGTTAAGCACTAGTAAACCACAATGAAGAAATCAGCCCCTTCAATGATGCTCTCTCCCAACCCCAAACTTAGATGGAAAACTAGTGAGCAAGTGAGTGGAAGGGAGATTTTCTAAAGACGGATGAGGGAAAAGTTGTAGAGAACCTTTGAAAAGGTATGTAGGAGTGTGTGTGCAGAGAAGAGCCTGAAAATAAACGCATTTGCGCATCTTAGGGTATAAAAATACCCTAATGGGCTCGGATCCCGCTAAGGGGAAACTAAAGCCCATCTACGAGAGTACCGCTCAGCGGCACTTTCGTGAAGTGCTCTTCTCCTTCTTTTCTTAACCTACGTGCCTCCTAGACATGCCCCTCACTGGTTCCCTGCAATTCAATGTTTAAAATACTTATGCAAACCCTAACTAAAATAAAACAAACAAAAACAATTAATCAACTGGGTTGCCTCCCAGGTTGCGCTTGTTTAACGTCACGAGCCTGACCCAAAATCCACCAACACCCATCAGTAGGTGTTTAAAACTTACCAACACCCATCAGTAGGTGCAAAATTTTATCATCAACACCCATCAGTAGGTGTTACACACTTAGTATCCTTCAGTAGATACTTAACCACCTAGCATCCATCAGTAGATGCTATGTTCAGCAAAATATTCACAAAATCATGTTCAACAGATTAAAAATTACAAACCAAAATAAAATTAAAAGTTTTTTAAATCACTGGGTTGCCTCCTAGCAAGCGCTCTTTTAACGTCACTAGCTTGACCCAATAAAGCTCATGTTCCACCTTCTTTTCTTCTTTCTACTGAACTTCTTCAGAAATTTGATCAAACCAGGAACTGTTGCAATGTCTTAATCATAGGAACTTTAATCTCCAATTTCTTGAAGATTTCCATGAGGCACTTAAATTTCTTTTCCTTCCTATGATACTTCTTTGGATGAGGAAGATATTTTTCATATGATTCTTTCTTTTTTTCTCTCGTCCTCTTTTTCTTTTCTCTCACTTTCTTTTTTTCTTTTCTTTTTCTACTCACTTTCTCAATCTTCACACAAATTTTCTCTTCTTCTTTCTCTTCTCTCTTTTTCTCTCTTCTCTCTCTTCTTTTTCCAACTCAACTTTTTCAACATTTACACTCACTAGCACTTCACACTCTTCCCTGGGGTTAACCTCAGTATTAGCCCCAAAATTTTTGTCAGGCCTTTCTTCCAATTGCTTGGTAATCTGACCCATTTGAATCTCCAAGTTCTTAATAGCGGCTTCAGTGCTCTTTTGAGAAGATTCAGTTTTCTGTATGAATTTGTTGAGAGTTTCCTCCATCCTCATGGACCTTTCATTAAGCATAGATAATTGTTGCCATAAGGTGGGTTGCTGCTGCTGCTTATTATATTGACCAGCTTGCCCAGTTTGCCCTTGACCAATACTTGGGTGTGGTTTCCACCCCTGATTGTATCTTCCTTGACGATACTGATTGGTCATGTAGTTTACATCCTCTACGGCTTCAACTGGAAAGGCACATTGACCATTGATATGGTCGCCTCCACACAATTCGCACAACTGGGTTTGTACCTGTGCAACATTTTTCAACTCTTTGGGTAATTGTGCAAGAGTTTTAGTCAGAGTCTCCAGCTGTTGAGTTAGAATTTTGTTTTGAGCTAGCAGGGCATCATGTGTCTGTAATTGGAGGACTCCTTTTTGCATAGGAGCTCATCTCTCATTGTGTAGCTCATTATCACTAGTAGCCATGTTTTCTATAATCTCTGTTGCTTCCTCTGGAGTTTTTCATTTAATATTGCCTCCTCCTGAGGCGTCCAGCATCATCTTGGTTTGTGAACCAAGCCCTCCAAGGAAAGTTAAGACTACTTCCTGATCTTCAAAGCCATGCGTGGGTGTTTTTCTTAGCAAGCTTTTGTATCTGTCCCATGCATGCCCCAGTGATTCTTCCATACCCTGCTTAAATGAAGAAATCTCTTGCTTGCCTTTTGTCACCTTAGATTGTGGGAAGTACTTGTTTAAAAATTTTGTGACCACTGCTTCCCACTCTGTGAAACTTTCTTCTGGGAAAGAATTCAACCAAAGCTTAGCATTGCCTCCCAATGAGAAAGGAAACAAGCTAAGTTTGATAGCTTCGTCTGGCACCCCATTAATCTTGACTGTGTTGCAAATCTCATTGAAGGTAGTGAGGTGCTCATATGGGCTTTCATGAGATAACCCATTAAATTGGTTGCTTTTCACCAGTTGAATCAGTGCTGGTTTGACCTCCATATTAGCTGCATTGACTCTAGGTCTAGCTATACTGTTAAAGTGCTGAGGTCCAGCTATATTGGTGTAGTCAGCAAGAGTTCTTCTAACATTGTTGTTCTCCATATTTTCTGTGCTATGAACAGAACCTTGTGGTGATGATTGTAAGAGAGTTTCTGGAGAAGGGAAAAGTTCTCTAGATGTTCGGATTCTTCTCCTCCGTCTACTCTCGTCTAGACCTTCAAGCAGAGGTTCTGTTGTTTTCTTCCTCCTTGTTCTAATTGCTTCCTGCATGCACAAGAAAACAAAACCCTAGTGATAACAGTTGAAAAACTGTTATTTTCATGCTTAAAGTTGATACTAAAAGCAACCTTTAGACTTAGAAACTAGCTTGAAATCATGCCTTTTGTTTATATTTTCAGAAATAAGAGAGCTGGACAGGTTTATGCTTGATTTAAGTGTTTTTGTGCAGGTTTTGAGGTGAATTTGGTGAAAGAAGTGAAGAATAAGAGAGAGGACATTAGAAAAGACAAGAAAGAGTGCAAAAAGGAGAAGTCGAAGGCACCGCTCAGCGGCAAACTACCGCTGAGCGGCACTCAAGAGGTGACGTTGGAACCGCTGAGGGGCAAAATGGCCGCTGAGGGGAAGAAAGAAGACGCGCAATCACCGCTGAGCGGTAAATACCGCTGAGCGGCACTTTTTGGGCTTGGACTTTTGTAATCTTTTGTAACTCTAGATTAGTATATAAGGGCTTGCACGTCCTATAGTTAGGCATCTTTGGCAGAAACGAGGCAAACACTCTCTCTTCACCCCTTTGAAGGAGGATCTTGGATGCTCAGGCTACCTCTTCACCTTTATTGGGTTTATTCTTTCATACTTTCATTGTAATTCATCTAGGTTCACCATGAATATGGTGAACTAAACCTTGTATGTTTGTTGGGGAATCAAAGTAATCTCTTGAAGCTCTCATATATGGATTTGTTGAGTACATCTTTGAATTAAGACATATGCTTTCTTTCATCATTAGTTAGGGTTTTTCCTCTTTGCTCAATGCTTGCATTGTTTAACTCATTCTAATGCATGATTATTGGTTTTGTTGATACGGACACGTACGGGGAAATCTAGATCCGGGGAATTTCTCCCAATATTATACTGACAATATTATATTGGTTGCCTTTAAGCTCCTGCACTCATGAACTAATCATTAGGAATGCTAGGAATTGTATGAACTATTTGATTAGGGAGAAGCCATCTAGAATGGTACATTAGAGAGTGGCATTAACAATGATGATTTGAATGTTGAATTCCTAAAATATATGAGAGTGGATGAGATGAAATTGACCCCCAACAACATATTCATTCATATATTTCCTTGAAAGTGTTTATCTTTTGTCTTTGTCATTGATCAATTCATGCATACATATTTAATTTTCGTCTTTGCATATTAAACTTCAATTATTGTGTTCTTAAGTCTTAGCTAATCAACAAATCACATAACTAAACTAGGCCGTGAGTCCTTTGGGAGAACGATACTTGGTCTTACCAAGTTTATTACTTGAAACGATTCGGTCATACTTGCCGATTGTGAAACAAGTTTGTGACATCATATTTTGGTGCTTACAAATTTGTCCATCAAGTTTTTGGCGCCGTTGCCGGGGATTCGTGGTTTAACTGGTTAATTTGTGTGATTATTGATTATCTTTGACTTATTTTTTTTATTTTATTTTAAATTTCGAATTTTTATTTTATTTATTTTATTTTTCTGTTTATATTTTTCAGTTTGTATTTTATTTGATTTTATTTTATTTTTCTGT
Organism: Vigna umbellata; assembly: GCF_029865625.1. Taxonomy (NCBI): domain Eukaryota; kingdom Viridiplantae; phylum Streptophyta; class Magnoliopsida; order Fabales; family Fabaceae; genus Vigna; species Vigna umbellata. The sequence continues at coordinate 12,135,073 of NC_142171.1, read as the reverse complement.
TTTCTGTTTTTCTGTTTTCTGTTTTTATTTTCTGTTTTTTATTTTTCGGTTTTTATTTGATTTTATTTTATCTTTTTAGATTAGATTTTATTTTATTTTATTAGATTTTATCTTTTTATCTTTTTAGGTTAGATTTTATTTTATTCTTATTCTATCTTTTAGGTTAGGTTAGATTTTATTTTATTTTATCTTTTAGATTAGATTTTATTTTTTAGATTAGGTTTTTTTATTTTATTTGATTCTATCTTCTAAATCTTTTATCTTCTTATATCTTTTCAATCTTTATTTTCTTCTATATCTTTTTGTGCTAACAAATCTTTTCTAGGGTTTTGTTTTCTTGTGCATGCAGGAGGCAATTCGAACTAGAAGTAAGAAAACAACAGAACCACTACTTGAAGGGCTAGACGAGAGTAGAAGGAGGAGAAGAATCAGAACGTCCAGAGAACTTTTCCCTTCTCCTGAAACTCTCCTACAATCATCACCACAAGGTTCTGTTCATAGCACAGGGAGTATGGAGAACAATAATAATGCTAGAAGAACTCTTGCAGATTACACTAATCTTGCTGGACCTCAGCACTTCAATAGCATAGCTCGACCTAGAGTCAATGCAGCCAACATGGAGGTCAAACCAGCATTAATTCAACTGGTAAAGAGTAATCAATTTAATGGGTTATCACATGAAAGCCCATATGAGCACCTTACAACATTTAATGAGATCTGTAACACGGTCAAGATTAATGGGGTGCCAGACGAAGCTATCAAACTTAGCTTGTTTCCTTTCTCATTGGGAGGCAATGCTAAGCTTTGGTTGAACTCTTTTCCAGAAGAAAGTTTCACGGAGTGGGAAGCAGTGGTTGCAAAGTTTTTGAATAAATACTTCCCACAATCTAAAGTGACTAAGGGAAAGCAAGAGATATCTTCATTCAAGCAGGGCATGGAAGAATCACTTGGACATGCATGGGATAGGTATAAAAGCTTGTTACGTAAAACTCCCACGCATGGCTTTGAAGATCAAGAAGTAGTCCTAACTTTCCTTGGAGGGCTTGGTTCACAAACCAAGATGATGCTAGATGCCTCAGCTGGAGGCAATATCAAATGGAAGACTCCAGAGGAAGCAACTGAAATCATTGAAAATATGGCTACAAGTGATAATGAGCTGCACAATGAAAGAGGAGCTCCTATGCCACAGAAAGGGGTTCTACAATTACAAACGCATGATGCTCTGCTAGCACAGAATAAAATTCTAACTCAACAGCTAGAGACTCTGACAAAAACTTTGGCTCAATTACCTAAAGAGTTGAAGTCTGCTGCCCAGATACAAACCCAGTTGTGCGAACTATGTGGAGGTGATCACATAAATGGCCAGTGTGCTTTTCCAGTGGAGGCCGTGGAGGATGTTAACTTCATGGCTAATCAGTTTCCATACCGTCAAGGGAATTATAATCAGGGTTGGAAACCACATCCAAGCATTGGCCAAGGACAAACTGGGCAGGCTAATCAGTATAATAAGCAGCAGCAGCAACCAACCTTGTGGCAACAATTATCTATGCTTAATGACAGATCAACAAGGTTGGAAGAAACTCTTCAGCAATTCATCCAGAAAACTGAATCTTCTCAAAAGAGCACTGAAGCTGCTATAAAGAATTTGGAGATTCAGATGGGTCAGATCACCAAGCAATTGGAAGAAAGACCCAACAGAAACTTTGGGGCTAATACTGAGGTTAACCCCAGAGAAGAGTGCAAAGTGGTCAAGAGTGTAAATGAAGAGATCATTGAGTTGGAAGAAGATGAAACAGAAGAGAGAAGAGAAGAAGAAAGAAAGGACACTTTTCCTTTTCTAACAAATCAGGAGAAACCAATGGATTTCACAGATTTATTCAAAATGGTTGATAATGAAGCTCCTTGGGAACAAATTCTACAGAAAATAGCAGTTTACACCAAATCAGATGAAGGAACCTCTACAAAAAGAAGACGTAGAGAGGATGAGGAAGAAAAGTGTATAACTGTTAAGAAAGAATCATTCCCACCAAAAGCAGCAGATCCAGGCAGTTTTTCTATCCCTTGCATTATAGGGAAGAAAAAGGTAAAGAAAGCTCTCCTTGATTTAGGCTCAAGTGTTAACTTGATGCCTTATTCTCTATTGGAGCAAATTGGCCATGTTGAAATAAAACCTGTAAAGGTTAATCTTGTAATGGCTGATGGATCTTCAAAGGAGCCATGTGGGATTGCAGAAGACATTGTAGTTTGTGTTGGCAAACTTCAGTTCTTGGCAGACTTTGTGGTGATGAAGATGGAAACCGAGAAGATACCTTTTATACTTGGAAGACCGTTTATGAAAACGGCCAGGGCTATCATAGATGTGAATGAAGGTATAGTGGTTCTCCAAGACAGAGAGGAGAGAGTGGTGGTGGATGTCTTCAAAGATGAAACACAAGCAAAGGAGGAAGAAGCCAGTTATAAAGCTGCATTTCGAGATGCACCCATAACTAGAGGTAAAAATAAAAATCTTGAGGTTTCTGATAACCATTGTTTGTATTTTCAGGCACCCAAGGTAGAAGAGATTGGAAAAGGAGAAGAAGTTCCTAGAGACTGGAAAAAATTAAAACTCCAACTTGGCATACCTGTAAGACTCAAGAACAAGTTGTGGGTTATAAAAGGCTTTAAAGAGAAGGAGATGATAGAGATAGAGTCTCCATATTCTAGAGAGTCCAAAACAGTCCAAAGGAAGCAGTTGAAAGGTTGGTGGAAGGACTACATCAATTATAAAGAAGATGGAACGTGAGCTTTAACAGGGTCAAGCTAGTGACGTTAAAGAAGCGCTTGCTGGGAGGCAACCCAGTAGATTTACAAACTTTTGATTTGGTTTTATAATTTGTAATTTGTGAACATTATTCTGGACATTATTTTGTTGGATTTAGCATCTACTGAAGGATGCTAGGTGGTTAAGTATCTACTGAAGGATACTAAGTTTGTAACACCTACTGATGGGTGTTGGTGAGAAGATTTTGCACCTACTGATGGGTGCTGGTAAGTTTGAAACACCTACTGATGGGTGTTGGTGGATTTTGGGTCAGGCTCGTGACGTTAAACAAGCGCTACCTGGGAGGCAACCCAGTTGATTGATTGTTTTCTGTTTGTTTATTTTTAGGATTTGCATAAGCATTTTTAACATTGAATTGCAGGGAACCTATGAGGGGTATGCTAGGAAGGCACGTAGGTCAAGAAAAGAAGGAGAAGGGCACATCACGAAAGTGCCGCTGAGCGGCAATTACCGCTGAGCGGTACTATCGCAGATGGGCTTAAGTTCCCCTTAGCGGAACCCGAGCCCATTGGGGTATTTTTAAACCCTAAGCTGCGCGTTTTTACATTCTTTCAAGCTCTTCTCTGCACTAAGACTCCCACATATCTCCTCTTAGGTTTCCCACATCTTTTTACTCTTCCCTCTTTAGAAAATTTCTCTTCCACTCACTTTTACACTAGTGTGCTATCAAAGTTTGGGGTTGGAAGAGAGCATTCTAGTTTGGAAGCATTCTCATATCATCTAGCATCTCCACCCAAGTAAGTAAAATGCATTTTGTTCATTCTAGGGTTCTTGAAATTGACTGTGATTGTCAAAGCATGAATATTTAGGGGTTTTGATTTCTATGCATGATTTGATGATATATTTGATGTTTGAACCGATTAAACTGCTTGATTATGAACTGGAAAACTGAAAATTGCATTTGGGTGGAGTTAGGACAGTTTAAAAACGAGATTTGCAAAAATCTGCAGATCACCGCTGAGCGGCATTTACCGCTGAGCGGCACTCTGCCAGATTTGCTTTTTCTGGTTTGTTGCGTTTGAATGTGGCACTGGTGGCGCTGAGGGGAAATTCTGGCCCTCAGCGGTGGTTTAGCTTCAAAAGGAGTTTTGTTTTGTGTTTACTAATGATTAACATCATGTTCTGTGGTTTTGGATTTATGTTTGAATGCAGGAATGGCATCCTCTTCAGGAAAGAGATTGAAAACCATGGCAACCAAGAGAAAGGAAAAGGAACCAGAGCAGCCCCATAATGGCAGGTTCCTCTCTAGGAAACATGAGAAGCACTTTAGGGTGGTTCAGGACAGGAGACTTCTAATGGAGAGAAAGGTTGGAATGATACCTAACTTTGCTCCTCAATTTGGAGAGCAAGTGTTAGGGAATGATTGGGGAAGCTAGCCACTTATCCATCACCTGCCAACATAGCTGTGGTGAAAGAATTCTACACCAATGCAAAGAAGATTGGTGATTATCCAGCTGAGAATTATTTGGGCTATGTTAGAGGCCATGCTATCAGGTATGATCCTGACTCCATCAATAACTTTCTGGATACTGTGTGGGCTGGTGAGCAATGCCAGTTTGCTCTTAGCATGGAGGAAGGTGCTGACTTTGAGGATGTTGAGAGAGTATTGTGCATACCTGGAGGACACTTCCAAAGGAATAGATCTGGCTCAGTGGTTAATATTAGGAGGACAGATTTGACTCCTCTTGCAAAGTATTGGATGGCATTTTCTCATGCCAACATTCAGCCATGTTCACATGTGTCAGATATTACTCTCAGCAGGGCACTCTCATCTACTGTGCTATCAGAAACTTGAATGTTAATATTGGGCAGGTGATAGCTGATGAGATTAGTGTGTGTGCTAACACCTCAAACAACAAAGCACCACTGGGACATCCTTCTTTGATCACTCACCTTTGCAAGCTAGCTGGGGTGGACACTTCTGTTCCACCATTTGAGAGGCCAAGAAAAGCTATAGATGAGGCCTATTACAGACAGTACTGTGGAGGTGAGGAGGCAGCCCAGCCAGTGCCACCACGCCAGGCTCGTAGAGAGAGAAGGCCAGCACAGAGCAGGACTTCTGCTGATACTCATGAGGCAGAACCATTCCAGATGAGGGACATGTATATGTCTCTTATAGGTGCTCAGTTGCAGTCCATCCACAGAGGGCAGGTGGCCACGGCTGAGATGATAGTGGGGATGTATGATACCCCTCCAGCACACAGGTGGACTATGGATGAATTCCATAATGTGGTAGCTTGGCCAGAAGAACCATGGCATGGAGGAGCTGAAGCAGCTGAAGCTTCAGCCCGAGACATGGATGAAGATGAAGCTGAGGAGGAGGATGCATTTGATGAAGATGATGATGAAGAGGAAGAGGAAGATACAGAGAGCTCGGACTGATGAGGAGCTGAGATAGCATTTACTGATGAATGCTATCATATGATTATGCTTTTGTGGTTTAAGTTTTCTGAACTTATTTGTTTTTGTTTTAGATTAGGGTTGATGTACTCTATTGAAACCTGGTTTCTTGATGGTTGCTGAATTTGTGATTTTGTTGATAAGTAATGCTGATGATGCTTATGATTGATTGATGTTGAGATGATGTGCACATTAAAATGCTTATACAGGTGATTCACAAGCTTTGTGAACAAATGCATAATATCATGATTGTGATTGTGAAATTAAGCAGGATGTGCATGTCAAATGTGAATGAGCTTATATGTGAGGTTTTGAGCTCCAGAGTTGTTATTGTTGAATGCTATTACTTTGAAAGCATGAATGACTTTGCCCAGGTTTTCTATGATTGAATCAATTGCTTGTTTTGCATCATATGATCAAAGGCCGTGTTTTTGAAACCCTTTTTATTGGCCAAATTCATAAAGTTAGCCTTCTAAAAGAGAACACGTTGTGTTCTATCCTTTGAACCCTTAGCCTTAAATATACACTGAACACCCTTGATTGAAAATCTTTACCTTGAGTTAAGTAGAAGATCTTGTGTGGTATTGTTAAATGTTCAAGTTTGGGGTTATTGGGGAAACATGAAAAAGGAAAAAGCATTGAGCTAAAGCTAAAAAGTAAGAATATGCAAAGAAAAGAAAAGAAAAAGAAGCAAAGCTCAATGCAAATGCAAAAGCAAAGGCAAAAGAAAGTTGGGAATGAATAAGAAGATTGTGTTGTTATGATTCTCTTAACTCAAGGATTTTGTGATCCAGAAAAACCAATTTTCTTGTTAGCCCAGCCACATTATAAGCCATTGAAAAGTCCTTGTGATGATGCATGCTTGTGAATGTATTTGATTGTGGTTAAATGAAAGGCAAAGTTGATTCATGTGACATTGTGATAGTGGAGTGAATGAGTGAAACACTTTACCTCTTATACACTTGTGTGTTGAGTGAAACACTTTACCTAGTGAGGAAATATTCCATAAGCACATGAACATCCATGCTTAATTGATTGATCATTCATGAAAAATAGCATTTGTTGGAATTTAAATGACTTTGTGAACACTAAAGCATGTGCACATCTTGATTGAACTCTTGGTCTTAAGTTTGAGTGAAGTTATTACTTATCTTGAAAAGAGGATTTTGAATGAGTGAACCATCATATGAATTGGTTGGAGATGGAGTTACATTTTATTTGCTTGAGGACAAGCAAAGTTCTAAGTTTGGGGTTGTGATAACAGTTGAAAAACTGTTATTTTCATGCTTAAAGTTGATACTAAAAGCAACCTTTAGACTTAGAAACTAGCTTGAAATCATGCCTTTTGTTTATATTTTCAGAAATAAGAGAGCTGGACAGGTTTATGCTTGATTTAAGTGTTTTTGTGCAGGTTTTGAGGTGAATTTGGTGAAAGAAGTGAAGAATAAGAGAGAGGACATTAGAAAAGACAAGAAAGAGTGCAAAAAGGAGAAGTCGAAGGCACCGCTCAGCGGCAAACTACCGCTGAGCGGCACTCAAGAGGTGACGTTGGAACCGCTGAGGGGCAAAATGGCCGCTGAGGGGAAGAAAGAAGACGCGCAATCACCGCTGAGCGGTAAATACCGCTGAGCGGCACTTTTTGGGCTTGGACTTTTGTAATCTTTTGTAACTCTAGATTAGTATATAAGGGCTTGCACGTCCTATAGTTAGGCATCTTTGGCAGAAACGAGGCAAACACTCTCTCTTTCACCCCTTTGAAGGAGGATCTTGGATGCTCAGGCTACCTCTTCACTTTATTGGGTTTATTCTTTCATACTTTCATTGTAATTCATCTAGGTTCACCATGAATATGGTGAACTAAACCTTGTATGTTTGTTGGGGAATCAAAGTAATCTCTTGAAGCTCTCATATATGGATTTGTTGAGTACATCTTTGAATTAAGACATATGCTTTCTTTCATCATTAGTTAGGGTTTTTCCTCTTTGCTCAATGCTTGCATTGTTTAACTCATTCTAATGCATGATTATTGGTTTTGTTGATACGGACACGTACGGGGAAATCTAGATCCGGGGAATTTCTCCCAATATTATACTGACAATATTATATTGGTTGCCTTTAAGCTCCTGCACTCATGAACTAATCATTAGGAATGCTAGGAATTGTATGAACTATTTGATTAGGGAGAAGCCATCTAGAATGGTACATTAGAGAGTGGCATTAACAATGATGATTTGAATGTTGAATTCCTAAAATATATGAGAGTGGATGAGATGAAATTGACCCCCAACAACATATTCATTCATATATTTCCTTGAAAGTGTTTATCTTTTGTCTTTGTCATTGATCAATTCATGCATACATATTTAATTTTCGTCTTTGCATATTAAACTTCAATTATTGTGTTCTTAAGTCTTAGCTAATCAACAAATCACATAACTAAACTAGGCCGTGAGTCCTTTGGGAGAACGATACTTGGTCTTACCAAGTTTATTACTTGAAACGATTCGGTCATACTTGCCGATTGTGAAACAAGTTTGTGACAACATATTTTGGTGCTTACAAATTTGTAAAGATATAGGAGAAGATATAGATTCAGAAGATAAAAGATTCAGAGGATAAGATAAAATAATATAAAATAAAATAAAATAAAATAAAATCTAATCTAATCAAATCAAATCAAATAAAATAAAATCTAATCTAATCAAATCAAATCAAATCTAATCTAATCAAATAAAATAAAATAAAATAAAATCTAATCTAATCAAATCAAATTGTTAGAATCGCTGCAACGGAATTATTAGCGTGGAACAAACCAAGAGGGGGGTGAATTGGTTATATACTTTTATTGTGCCTTTTATTATTTTTCTCTTAATTTTTCTTACTGGGCGAATGATTAAATATAAATGACAGAGTAAGGGAAAGAGAAAACTTACACAGGTGATTTTATCCTGGTTCAGATCACTAGGATCCTACGTCCAGTCGCTTATCTCAAACAAGATAAACCTTTTTCACTAACACAAAACACTTACAAATATTAGTCACAAAGAAAAACAATTTGTAAGAGTTTAGAAATACCACCTCTCTTGAAACCACAAGAGATGAACTTACACTTCCTTTGAATCTTCACAAAGGATGATACCACCTCTCTTGAAACCACAAGAGACGAACTTACACTTCCTTTGAATCTTCACAAAGGATGACCACCTCCTTCGAATGCTTCACGAAGGATGATTCTCTTCCACGCACTTCCTCGTACACACCAAGGATGAACAAGCTATTCCTCTGTCACCGCAGTAGCACTTCAGGACTTTGCAGACAAGAGTTTCCTTAGCTTCAACAATCTCACAGAGTTCTCAAAGAGTTCAGAGATCTTTTGCACAAGGGAAGAGTTCCTTTTGAGAGAAATAGTGAGCCAATTTATAGACTCAGCCTAATGCCCTTCCATTCTTCGAAAACGGGCCATCTAACGCATTTAATCGATTAACATAAGTACTAATCGATTAAAATGAGTACAACGGCTAGTTTTTCAAATCTGAAAACCCCAACGGTCAGTGTTAATCGATTATTCTCAGGATTAATCGATTAGCTAATCGATTATTATACACTTTAATCGATTATTCCAGTGCCACTTGGGTTTTCAGGGCCAGCTTCGGTTTTAATCGATTAAAACTAGGTTTAATCGATTAAAACAGAATGTTGACGAATCTCAACAGCATTTAAATGTAAATTACAATAATTGGTCCTAATACATTTGTGAGCACTACTTCATCAACTTAGATTATTACAAAAGTTTTATAAAAATACATAAATCCTTAATTAGTCTTGACTTGTGCAACTCTGTTCATCATCAAAACTTCATAGGTGATTTTTGCCAACACAAATAATATCTAATCTAATCAAATAAAATCAAATCAAATCAAATCAAATCAAATAAGATAAAATAAAATCAAATCAAATCAAATCAAATAAAATAAAATCAAATCAAATCAAATCAAATAAAACCAAATCAAATAAAAACCGAAAAAATAAAAACAGAAAATAAAAACAGAAATTCAAAATTAAAGTCAAAGATAATCAATAATCACACAAATTAACCAGTTAAACCAGAGTCCCTGGCAACGGCGCCAAAAACTTGATGGACAAATTTATGATCACCAAAATATGATGTCACAAACTTGTTGAACAATCGGCAAGTATGACCGAATCGTTTCAAGTAATAAACTCGGTAAGACCAAGTATCGTTCTCCCAAAGGACTCACGGCCTAGTTTAATTGTGTGGTTCGTTGATTAGCTAAGACTTAAGAACGAAATATTTGAAGTTTAATATGCAAAACAGAAAATAAACATGTATGCATGAGATTGATCAATGGCTAAAACAAAAGACAAGCACTTTCAATGAAATATATTGATGAATATGTTGTTGGGGGTCAATTTCATCTTATCCACTCTCATATATTTTAGGAATTCAACATTCAAGTCATCCTTGTTAATGCCACTCTCTAAATTAACTTTCAAGAAGGCTTCTCCCTAATTACGAGTTCATACGATTCCTAGCATTTTAGCATAGGAGCTTAAGGCAACCAATATACTATTGGGAGAAATTCCCCGGATCTAGACTTCCCCGTACGTTCCCGTATCGACAAAACCAATAATCATGCATTCAATGAGTTAAACAACGCAAGCATTGAGCAAAGAGGAAAAACCCTAACTAATGATGAAAGAAAGCATAAGTCTTAGATTAAGATGCAAGCACAAATTCCATATATGAGAGCTTCAAAAGATTACATAGATTCCCCAACAAACATACAAGGTTTAGTTCACCATATTCATGGTGAACCTAGATGAACAATAATGAAAGAATGAAAGAGATAGAAAAACCCGAGAAAGAGAAGAGGAGAGCTGTCACCATCTCCCAATCTACCCCAAGGGGTGGAAGAGAGAGTGTTTGCTTCGTTTCTGCCAAAGATCCCAACCCTAAGACATCTAGGTCTTTAAATAGGACATAAAAATAATAAAAAACGGGTCCAGGCCCAAACAGATCATAAAATCGCATAAAACTGGCCCAAAACTCGTCTGGTTGACTTTTTTCGTATTCTGGTTGATTGGTTGACTTTTTGGTTGACTGGTTGACTTTTCTGGTTGACTGGTTGACTTTTATGGTTTCTGGTTGACTTTTCTGATTCCATCTCTCTCCTTCTTCACTTCTTTCACTAAATTCACCTTAAAACCTGCACAAAAACACTGAAATCAAGCATAAACCTGTCCAGCTCTCTTATTTTTGAAAATATGGATAAAAGCATGATTTCAAGCTAGTTTCTAAGTGTAAAGGTTGCTTTTTGTGTCAATTTTAAGCATGAAAATAACAGTTTTTCAACTGTTATCAGTAACCGAATCGTATCAAGTAATAATCCTGGTAAGACCAAGTATTGTTTCCCATGAGACTCACGGCCTAGACAGTGATGTGATTTATTAATTAATTAAGACTTGAGAACAAAGTGTTGTAAGTTTCAAATGCAAAAGACTGAAAAGTAAATATGTATGCATGTGATGATCAATGGGCAAGAAGAACAAAACACGTGAATTGAAATATATGGATGAATATGTTGTTGGGGTTTATCAATTTCAACTTTTCCACTCTCTTGTATTTAAGAATTCATCATTCTTTTCCTTAATGTTAATGCCACTTTCTAAATTACTTTAAACCTAATGTCTCGACGAAGAAAGCCTAATCATAATCACTAGTTTACAATGTCTTGTCTCCCTAGATATTAATCATGCATTATAATGAACTGAAGCTTAAAGGAAACCAACTATCATACTCCTATGTCTAGGTTGGTAATATATACTGATGGGAGAGATTCCCCAGATCTAGATTTCGCCGTATGTGTCCATATCGACAAAACAAATAATCATGACATCGAATGAGTTAAACAATGCATGCTTTGAGCAAACAGGAAAAACCCTAAGTATTAATGAAAGAAAGCATGTATCATATAAATGATTTTGAAGAACAAATTCCATACAAGAGAGCTCTAAAGATTTACATTGATTCCCCAACAACAAATAAGTTTTAGTTCCCCATATTCATGGTGAAACTAGATGAAATACAATGGAAAAGTGAAGGATAGAACCCTAGAAAGTTGAGAAAGAAGCCTTAGCATCCAAAATCCTCTCCAAGGGGTGAAAGAGTGCTTTTTGCTTCGTCCCAGCAAAGATACAACCCTAGAATGTCCTAAAGCTTTATAATATTCTAAAAAATAAAAAAAATTAGGCCCAATCCCAGAAAAGTGCCGCTCAGCGGTAATAGCGCGAGATCACTTCTTCCCCTCAGCGACTTTTCCCCCCTCAACGATGCCAACGGGTCCTTTAGAGTGTCGTCAGCGGTAATGGCGTTGAGCGGTAACTTGCGTTTCTCTTCTTCTGCACTTTTTATGTACTTTTCTGATTTCATATCTATCCCTTTTCACTTCTTCATCAATTTCATCTAAAAACCTGCAAAAATAAGGAAATCAAGCATAAAACCTGTCCAACTCTGTATTCCAATAATTCAACAAATCATGAGTTCAAGCTAATTTCTAAGTCCTAAAGGTTGTAATTGAAGTCAATTTTAAGTATAAAATAACAGTTTTTCAACTGTTATCAAGCGCCCTCCATTGGATGTTGAGCACCATCCTTCTCGCAAGCACGCCTGAGCGCCCTAAGTAGGGGCGTGAGCGGTGGCAATGTTGGCCCATGGCCCAATTCAGCTCTATTATGGATTAGCTCAACCTAGAGAGGGTATCTCTTGACAGCATGACACAAATTCAAATTTTCTCCAACTCTCTGAAGCCATACCTAGATGCGGAGCTCTCCTCTTCAGTTTTTAGGGTTTTTCTATCTTTTCATTTCATTGTTTCATCAGTTCTCCATGACAATGGGGAACTAAACATTCTTTGTTTGTTGGGGGATGATGTAACCTTGTGAACTCTCATGTATTTGAATTGATTCTTATTTACTTATGCTTCTTTCATTAATTTGTAGGGTTATTTCTTTCCTCAATGCTTTTATGTTTAACTCATTCATGGCATGATTTTGGTTTCGTGATATGGACACATACGGGGGGAAACCTAGATCTGGAGAATTGCTCCCAAAAGCAGTATTGCGTAGACACAGGGATATGAGTTTTTGGTTATCTTATGCTTATGTGCATATGTAATGCAGAATTATTGCTAGGGAGACAAGACATTGTAAACTAGTAATTAAGCATAGGCTTTCTTCACCGAGACAGGGTTTTAGTAATTTAGAAAGTGATATTAACATTTATGAAGAAGATGAATTCATATATGCATGAGAGGAAAACTTGGTGAAATCTAAACCCCAACAACATATTCATCTCATATTCTCAATATCATCCATTCATCTTTGTGGTTTTCTTTCAATTGGTCAAAATTGCATTTCATGTTTACTTTATAGCATTTGCATTCAAAATCACTAAATTGTTCTTCAAAAGTCTTAATTAGTTGTAATCACATAATTGTTTAGTGTCGTGAGTCCTTTGAGAAACGATACTCGTCTTACCATTTATTATTACTTGATACGATTCGGTACACTTGTCGACATCTTAACAACTCTGTACTTATTCGATTAAGTTTCCGCTGCATTAGAAAGTATTTTACCTTGCGTTTCAGGAAAGCTTTAAAGGCATCACATTTTGCGAAAAAGATTTTAAAAGACTTTTTTTTACATTTCACCAATCCATCCCCTCTTAGTGTGAAATTGATTCATTCTATTTTAACAGTTATAATATATGGAATATTGTCCCAATAGATGTAGGTTTGAGCTGTTTCAGAATGAAGAGGCTTAATGGGCTTTATTGGGTCGTGCTTTTAGTATGTGATAACCGTTGATTTTACATGTTTTTTGTATGTATACTTTCATAAAAAATCAACTCATTCATAACATTCACCTAATGAGCTACATGTCTGGAAAGATCATTTTTAGGCCTCGTTAGGCGCGTATGCAGTCTTGATACACAAAAAGTGGGTATTTAATCATGTTTTCGCGAGGATTTCCATCATTCCTCATTCTTATAGGAATAGAATCACCTAAGGTCTTGAGAGAGGATCTCATAGGTTTTTTGGAATGTTGGGGAGCTCTCCTTCTCCTCCTTGAGTTCCTCGTCATCCATGGTGGTTTTCCCCTTTTAGGGTGAAGAGGAAGAAAGGTTTGCATATTACAGGTGTTTGAGGAAAAGGAGGGGCACAATTGAGCATGGAGCAACTATCGAGTATCTTGGAGAGTGATTGCATCTTCTCTTTAGTTTCCATTTTGTGATAGGGGAGCATGGTGTTAACTAAACCCAATCCCTGTGATGTTGGTTTTTTTATGATGACACACTGTGTACATGCTTACTGTGTAATATGCACGTATTGTGTTTTCACATTGTTGAACATATTATATGATTGATGCATACTATTGTGCTTATGAAGATGATATATGTGTATGCATAATACATGTTTTGGTGATACGAAAACCACAAGCACAAAAGCATATATGCATGACTTAATGTTATATTGAATGATAATCAATTAGGTCATCAGACAGCTTGAGTTTAAACTGTGCAAAACAACTAGTTTTGAATCGATTACAATAGTTGATGAATCGATTAAAACTCGTGTGTTTGCATATATCTTTTGAAAAATGTGCTGGAGGTGTTTTGGAAAGAAAAGTTTTCAAAATCTTTTACGTGTTAAAGCTTAATCGATTATGTGGATATGTATTCAATTACTCTGTTAAGATTTGAAATTGATTCATATGGTCATAACTGCTATAAACGGTCATATTTTTAATATGTTTGACCAGCATTTAATGGAATCGAGTGTATTAATTGTGTATTCAATAAGGAGCCAAATTGGTTATAATTTTGTTACAAGTGTTTAATATAACCAATACGTAAGTTGGCTAATCGATTTCATAGCATCAGGATTGACAAAAACTATATATTGACGCATTGATTGATTTTTTGTAAGACAATTGAGAATTACACTTTTCATATCTAATTGATATTTGTTTTGAGAAGTTTTAGAAAGGATTAAAAGCTCCAAAATCAAGAAAAAGTGGTTTGTAAATCTTGAAGAATTCTTGAGTAGCAAACTTGACTAGATTGAAGAGACTGATCGTTCTGCACAACTGAGGTGCTTTCTGCGTGATCAGGAGAAGAAGATTTGCAATCTTTGATTTGTGGTTCCCTGTTCGTGCGGCCAGGAAGAAAGAGCGGGAAGTTCTTTGTACTTGAGTGGTGTCTCAAAGGGGTGACTACAGGAGAGGATTGTTCTTGTTGCAGGGTCTTGTTATTGGCTATATTAGATTAGTGAGTAGAGAGGTGGTTTACATTTTGACAGATTGGTCGCTGTAAAGCCTTGTTGTAAAAGCTCAAATCTTTATAGTGCAATTGGCTTTCAATCTCAGTTGATTGAAAAGGACACTAGATGTAGGCCATTGAGGCCAAACCAGTTAAAAAATTGAGTTTGATTTTCTTCTCCCTATCGCTTTCATATATCGATTATTCTATGCTTGATTTGTGATTATTAAGGTGTTATGAAATATCTTTAGAATCTAAACCTAAAATTGAATGCTTAATGGATGCTTGTATTTTGGAATAGAACATGATTCATTAGTAATCTTAAGACATTTGAACTTATGCATGATTTCTTGTTAAGGATTCAAGGAATTGAAACTTGATGAGTTATCATAGGCAAAAGTCACTAGGAATACAATTTGAGTATATTTGTTAGTGATTTTGACTTGATTATGAAGTTGAGATGTTTGTGAATGCATGAGAGTGGAGGGATGAAACTATAGTCTTAACAATTTGTAAACAATATATGTTTGCATTTCTTTGAACACCAACTATGTGATAAAAATACCAAAAAGAGTTTATTGTGTTTTGTGAACTTTGTGGTCTAATTGAGTTAGAATGCAATAGTTGTTAAGTTTCCGTAATTCCTTTAGGAGAGAACGATATTTATCACTTGGTACATTACAACTGGTGCACTTGTCGTTGATTTGCAGCCACCATATGTCTATTGGACGGGTGGAACATAAGAGTCCTCAGTCTCAGGATTTGGTTTAGCATACATGATCGTGTTGATCTCTTGGTCAAGCCTTAGCTAACTTGTATAATTTGCATGGATTGGCCCTTTAGTAGAGTTTATTTGTGTATTGATCCTTTAGCCAAGCTTCACAATGGATTTACCCTCAGTTAGTTCATTGTGCGTAGGCCCTCCGGATGAGCTCATTCAAAAGTCGCTATGTAAGAATAGTCCTTTCGACTTGTGTCAAGCTTTACTTTGATATTGCCGACTTTAGAAAAGTTTTTTTTTTATGGGTCGACTTTAAGTAGGTATTGTTAGGTGCTGTTGGTTTTGGGTAGGTCTGGTTGAGCTCATGATGATTTTAAACTTCTTTCTCCTATAGGCTTCTTTACCATAACTTTACTTCAAGCAATATCATGCTTTTTGAGTCCTCTCCGCCCTTGGTCCTGAATTTATTTTGTTCTTTTTTGAATTCGCCTATTGCAAAGGAGGTAAAGGGGGTTAAGGTGAAGGTGGGGGGCATCCTGGCTAGCTTGTGTACTAAGGTCAGTGAGGGCCAACGAACAGAGACCTAGAATTGGTGCCAAACTTCTAGTTGTGATGTTCGGGTTTTTCCAACCCTTAAGGCTAATGTTACTTCTCTAGTTAGGAGAGTACAAACTTCCTGACTGATGGGCTAGCGACCTATGCTAAAACTTTAGAGAAAAAGGGCAGGCCTCCTTCTTTAGTCCCACTGGACTTGGGGCAATGGATGACTCATGTACTCATTTATTGAATGTTGATTTTCTCTTGCTTTTTACTCGAGTATTGTCACGTCGATTTATTATTACTCCTACGCTCTGGTCAAGTTACCCATATACTGAATGTCAAGTTTCTTCATGTACTTAGTCACTGAAGACGCTAAATTGCCTTTTGTGCTTGGGCACTAGGTTGTTGGGCTATTATTGTACTCGGGCACTAGAAACTTTGAATTGCTTTTGTGCTCAAACACTAGGTTGATGAGTTATTTCTGTACTTAGGCACTAAAAACTCTTAATTGCTTTTGTGCTCAGGCATTAGATTGTCGAGTTATTCCTGTACTCGGACGCTGATTTGCTCTTTCTTCTCGAGCACTAGATGTCGAGCTATTCTTGTACTTAGGCACTAGAATACCAAGCTTCTCTCGTACTCAGGTACTGGGACCGAGCTTATCTTGTACTCGGTCTAATGAATTGTCTACTTTTACTCAATAACTTGGTTTCTATTCTCCTATTTTTTTGAGTGACTTGGTGCAGTTGCCTCGACAGGAGGCTTTAAAATTGGTTAGTTGGTGAAGCTAACTTGGTTCTCTTGATGAACAAACACGGGTGCCAAGGCTAAGGTTTTTGTTATGAAAGTTACTTGGTAAAGTGGCTTTATTTACTTGTTGAAGTAGCTCGATGTGTCGCTTAAGGGCTTTGTGGTGCTTGTTGGAAGACTTTTGGTGTCTTGCTTGGAGGGCTTTTGGTACCTCATGGACTTTTCTCATTTTCACCTCTATGGACTTTTCTCGTTATCGTATAATTAACTCAGGTGCCTCATTTGAGGGCTTATGGTGTCGTGCATCATGGGCTTTATTTTTTCCAGAGTAGGCTTTTTTAGTTGTCTTATCATCCGCAAGAGAAGCCTAGGGAAGGAAAACTGAAAGGCCATGCTTCTAGGTACCCACCAAAAGTGACATCATGGACTTCTTTTGTTCTTCGCGCTTTTCTTGTAGTAAGCTATTGAAAAGACTCAATTTTTCCTCTACTTGACACTGGTACGCCTATGGATGGAACAGGTCGAGTCGGACACGAATAGTGCCTACTACAACCCGACCCGAAAAAAAATCCACCCACTACCTGCCCGCTACCTGCCACAAATACCCATTTAAAAAAATATCCACAGGTATTTAAAACCCGCGGATACCCCGAAATATTAAAAATATATTTTTATAAATTACTAAAGTAAAATTTAATTAAAATTTCAAAAAATATATATAAAATATAATATAATTAAATTAAATATAAATTAAATTTAATTTAATTAAACTTAATCTTATAAAATATAAATTAATTTAATTTTAATTAAATTTAACTTAACAAAATATAAATTAATTTTTATTTTTATTTTTTGCGGGTAGTGGATATCCGCTGTACGGATAGTATAATACTCACACCCAACCCATTTATAAGCGGGTGTGGATTTTTTTTTCTTCCCTAGTTACATCAAGCTTCTCTTATACTAAGGTACTAGCATGTCGAGTTTTTGATTTGTCTAGAGGATGCACTTTTGCAGTCTTTGGCTTCAAGCCCTATTCTTGTAGGTTCATGGGAACCAACCACCATTTTTACGTTAGTGAGGTGGTTTACGACGTTTTGGAGATTAAGTTGTTCCCGACGTTTAGGTGTCAGGCTCCTTTTGGGTTTGTGCGAGATTCTGCTACTCGAATAGAGTTTGTTGATTCTTCATGATTGTTACTTTTGAAATAACATAAATGAAAAAGACATGAAGTTTTACTATCGGGCTCATGTGTATCGAGCTTCATGTGGGTGAGCTTCATGTGGGCGAACTTGGTGTCGAGCTGTTGAGTTGTATGCCAAGTTTATTGTTAAGCTTATCTGCCAAGCTTTATTCGTTCTTTTCAATTATGTAGGCATTATGTTGAATATATTCTCCCTTCTACTTTCCAGATAATTCTTACACATCAAGAATATTCATTGTTCTCTTACAATGTCTTTATCCATGCATGAAAGTCTTCAATTGAAAGCACTGGATTTTGTCGTCAATACATCAACCAGGGAAGCCATGTGTATTAAGAGTTACTAGTAGTAGAGATTTGTTATTTGTTGGTTTTGCCAAGCTTTGGACTCTTTGTACTATCAGCACTCTTGTTTCCCTGTTTCCTCTTTACTAATCATCTTTTTCCCAAAACTTTGAGATCCAAATCAGCTTGGAGATTTATTTGTTGTGTTCTTCATCAAAATGTTGTCTTGTCGAGTTCCAATAGTGAATGACCCCCTTTTCTTGCAAGGAAGGGTGAGGATGAAACCTGCCTCATTCTCTTAAGATGTTCAACTAACAAGAGTCGATGTTTTATGCCGAGTTGGCTGAAACTTATCTAGATTAGACTCTATATTTTTCAAGTTATCACGAAGAATAGGAATCTACCACTACCACGTCGAAAAAGCGTTAGATATAAGTTCATATATTATAAATACATTTTTCTATTTCTAATACATGATTAAAAAAAATACTTTATATGGTCATTTGAAAAAAAGGCGAATTTGAATACATAGGGATTTATATTTTGTTCCTTTAGAAAAGAATTTATATTTTAAAATAATGTTATACAATTCTTTTAGCTTTTTATTAAAATAATAGTTATATAATTTCCTTTAGAAATAATCTTAATCTACATAAGTTGAATGACAGATCTCTTAAAAAAAGCATTAAATAAAGATGTACCACTAAAAAATAATTTCATATCTAAAATGAGTACGGATCCTTATTTATATGTAGAGAATAAATAACTTTTAATTTTAACTTTCTATTTGTTTAAGAGTTGTATATATTTTTTATCTATTGTAAAAATTAAAATTATTTTTTTCAAAATTTTAGACTAATTAAATCATCATTTTTAAAAATTACCTAAATTTAATTTCTTTACTAAAATTTTATTAAATACAATATGTTTAAAACATTAAATAAAACTTAACAAAATTGAATTAAAAAACCTACATTACACCTTCTAAATTAAAAACCAAATTAAATTAAAATTCAAAAATAATTAATTTCAATTTTTATTAAAAATTAAAGAACTAAAAATATAAGCTTTCATTTGTTTCAAATAAACCTTGAGGTAGTATAGCAATTTGAAAAAATATAAGCTTTCTTTGATCAAAACAGGTGCTGTTATAAGGAGAAATTGTTGTCTGCAGTTTTGTTAATTATTCCTTGAATTGTTCCTACTGCATGGTTTGAATACACTCCAGTGCAGAAGTTTGGTGGTGACTTGATGGGACTTTACTTAACAAGAGAAGTAAAATATTTAAAGATGTAAAAGAATGTTTCCAAAATGGAATCAAATCATAACAATTCTCTTTGCTCTCACTAGTATACAACTGATATGATAATCAGAGTACCACATCCACATTGAATCTAATTAATTTGTTAGCAGTTAACAAAGGTAAATCAGTTCTAGCAACACCACCCAATCCCACTAAAATTTTGCTAAGGCACAATACAGAATACCATCGAATTCAGTCTAATAGACTACAACCAAATTTAACCTATAACCCAAACAAATTTCGATGAAGTAATCCCCAACTGATATTTGAAAAAAATTGATAAAATCAATCCTGAAAAAATTTGAACACAAACCAAAATTCGATCTACTACACACCAAATTAGCTCCAGCAAAACTAAGTTAGGGATAGACGAAGACACAAAAACTAAGTTAGGATAGACTGAAGACACAAAACTAAGCAGAATATAATCGACCCGAACCAATAATCATGACAAATTGGGTCAGCCCTACAACACTAGATTTAGAAAAATATTTGGATTGGAATTTAAAAATGAACAAACTAGTTTCTAAAGAAATATGATTTTTATCCAAAATCTGATCCAATTATTTGGATCCAAAATTAATTGCAGAGCCCTTAGATTTAGAAAATTATTTGGATTGGAATTTAAAAATGAACAAACTAGTTTCTAAAGAAATATGATTTTTATCCAAAATCTGATCCAATTATTTGGATCCAAAATTAATTGCACAGCCCTCAGAACAACGAATTCAAACACCGAATCGAATATTCAACACAATGGTTTCATTTATAGCCTTCACGCACCACCAGATAATAAATAAATAAATAAATAAATAAAATGTTCGAGCAGACTTGTATGTTCCCGCAAGAGAGAGACGAGAGAGAGAGAGAAAGAAACAATGGTGTGCAAGCATAGTTATAAACAAAACCAGATAGCACTTAATATAGTCCAACAACCATCATTGGGCAGCAACAAATAGCACAGTAGAAAGTTAATATATTCTTTAGGATAAAATTAAGAGCAAAACGTACTCAGGCTATAACCAAGTTAATGCCTTCCACTTTCCTTGCTTAAACAGGGAGTACCATGCAAGTTAATTATAAAATTCCAATTGGAAAAGAGGATTGGTTTTGGACTACAGAAATAAAGTGAGAAATGTAAGTGAACACGGTGCAAGATGTTATGTAAGGAGAAAATTGTTCCCACTCCTGTTGGTACTCCACTTGGACAACATCCTATGACTCTGTCTATTAAATTAGGGCAAGATAGGTAAAATTTTGTTACAAAGATAACTTAGATACAAAAGCATATTAATTTATAAATATCACAAGGAGATTTCCCGTAAAAAAAAACTATTCAAACAAGATGTTAGAATAAAAATAAATGAAGAAAAATTAACGTTCTCAGATTTCATAACTTCCCAAAATACGATCAAATTTTATCACAGACCCACAAATCAAAATCACAGTCTTCCTGCAACGATCCAACAGATAACACAAACACAACACTACTATGGGTTCAAAAACACCAACACAATGAAACGGAAAGGTAAAAGAATACATATCAGGTTTTGATCCAAAACAGTGAAGTCATTCAACAATGTTTTTGTGTATCCTCGGGCAGGATATCAGGCAATTTGCTGTAAATCAAGACTTGTATTCAATTAAATTTCCTTTTCCCAGCAATGAAAGTGAGCAATTACTAAAATACAAAGGCTAATGAAAATCAAGCAAAAAATTAAGCAAAGAACTATTTCATTAACTTATGAATATAAGAGTATATACCAAAGGTTCAAAAATTAAGCAAAAAATTGTTTCTATATAACATCAAATACAAGAATATGAAAAAGAAAAAGGTCACAATAAGACTCATTACATCAGTTTATCAATAAGTAATTGTAGTTAAAACAAAATATTCCATAATGCATCAAAATAAAAGAATTATAGGAAAACCAAAAACCAATACAAGCCAAAGCTAACAATCAGAGGAATGTGAAAAATTTGGCAATAGATCCTTCTTTTTAAGATGTTGGTAGTCTCAGACATAGCTTTCTAGGCTAAGCAATTCCATCAAAAATGCAGTTTAAACAGCAGGGCAGTTAAATCTGCTCAGAGCCCAGTGCGTATCATCATTCACTCCACAAGACAATATATAGTCAAAGCCAAATATATAAAAAAAAACACCAAAAAATAATAAACAATAACGTACAGAATTTTAAAAAAAAATGCAAAAGCCCTCAGATCTCATAGCTTAATTCCAAATCATCTACAGCTTTTGTCACACGATTCGTTCACAGCCTCTTGCATCCTCCCACACACGCACACATAAGCGCACACATAAGCACACACATATATATACACAACCACACACACACACAGACAAAGAGAAAGAGAGAGAGAGAGAGAGAGAGGGAAAGAAACAGATCCGGATATGAACGAAACCGTGTAGCTGCTCACAATCTATGTATGCATCATTGGGCCAGATGTATGAAAACAAAGAAAATACACAATCAAAATAAAAGTGTAATAAACAGAATACAATGCAACAAGAACAAAATACAAGTTACTCCAAACATCATAGCATACAACGAACTTAAACATTAAAATCTTCATGTGAATGCCAAAAGGAGAAAGAAGCAAAACACACTACAGAATGCATAAATAATGCAAACAAAAAGGGCGAAAAAAGAAATTGGCAATAATCAGGAAACATTCTTCAACACATACGGTTTCAATGGCAAAACATGAGTTAGGGATACATGATGAATAGAGCGAGTGGGAACAAAAACTGTATTAGGGTTTGAGACGTGTGAATAGGTTACATGAGATGTGAGCATAAATAATGGAAACTGTCGATCGATTTCTCTCCCTCTCTTTAGTGGGCTTTTTATCTTTGGCCCATCAAGCAAGTCATGTGTAGGCCTGTTATTCTCATCCATTATGTTTCATCTGATTTTACTTGCTGAACCCCTACAATTTCTTTATGCGCATCACAAACATTCAAATTACATGTTTTTGAAATTTTTCAGAATAAATTTTTTGAAATTTTCAAAATAAGATTTTTAGAATAAAGTGTTCCAAATACATGTATGTATTCTGAAAATAAAAATTCAGAATAAGATTTATAAACAAACTTTTTAGAATATACGTCTTTAAAGAACGAGTTTTTTCTAACATCCCACATGAAATAACACTACAAAAAAATACGCTTTACAAAATACATAAAATATGTTTCAATGTTGCCTCTCTTTTCTTCTTCTGCAGTAGCAGCAATGATGGAATAATGACAGTGATAACAGTTGTGTAGACAGTGGTAAATGTGGTTCAATTTTTTCCTATTAATTGAGTGCAGTTAGTAATTTTGGGAGTGGAAGAAACAATAGTCTTTCTCTTGTTTCACTTAAAACTTTCCTAATACTAATTGATGTTCAGGTCTTCTAGACTCATTAGGAATCACAGAATAGATTGCTTTTCTTTCAATTTTATTTTTTTTACTTGTTGGGAGACATTGCAATATTTCCCCAATTTCTTGTATCAATAGTATTTTAACTTTTTAGTTGAGCATTACATTCTTTTGTTCATTGTACATATAGTAAAAAAATAGTTTTAATTATATATTTATGCAACAAGATACAATTTTATCAAGTATCTCAAATAGATATAATCTAAATTATTTTTCATTTTATTCTAATCTGCTGTTATTTTATCCGAAGCTTTATTTGCTATTGAAATTTTAGGTGCAAAGGGCCATGTATAATGTTAGGTGACTATAAACATAACGAGTTATTGAGAGGGGGGCATAATGATATAGGTACTTATTTTAGAGCTGTGAAACACTTCAAAATGTATCAAGCAATAGAGAAAATAATAGAAAGAGAAGTAAGAGTAAGAGAGGTTGAAAGTAATATTGACGAACACGTGGAGACAGTTTATTTAGTACTTGAGGCAGGGAAAACAATATAACATCTTTCAAAAGTTTGAATTGGATCAAAAATGAAGCAAGAAACCACATACAATTCAACTTTTATGAAATGTATGACGTTGAAGGAACAAAATCTACATGATATCCATAATCCATAAGGTATATCATTTCACGAATTTTGAAGTTATTACAAAATTCTCTGAATATACTAATAGGCAAATTATACTTGTAATCAATTTTATTTATACACACGATCTACTTTTATTGTACGTAGCTTTTCGGAAGCAGCCCTGGAAAATGTGTCACTAAAATGTACCTATAGGTGCACAATACGGGATAGTTATTTGTCCCTATAGCCTTTAAACACAGCCTCATTAAAATAACCTTTGCCTCTTTATAGTAAAGATACAGTTAAAACAATATGGTTAAGAACATCAATTTTGAACCAATCACATAGTTAGGAAGACCCACGAATAGGGTAAAAGTGTTGTGAAAATGTTTTTGAGCCCATATCAAAAATTGGAAGGGATGATAAACCACTGATGTTGCTACTAGTAGAGATATAATGAGAAATGAGAGAAAAATAAAACAGAAAAATGAATAAGCCTATAATCAGAAAAATGCCGTGCCCTCAGACTTAAACTAATATAAATCAAATCATCCGTAGCAATTGACACTGGTTTCATATACAGCCTTCTTGCACCATGAAAATACATACATATATATATATATACATACACACACACAAGCCCAGTCAGATGAGAGAGTGTGGGAGCCGGGGAGTGAGTGAGAGAGAGAGAGAGAGAGAGAGAGAGAGAGAGATCCAGTGGTACAGGTCCAGTTATAAAGAAACCAGGTGCTACTCAATATTCTATATAATCATCACAGGGCACTAACAGACTACAAAAAATACCGTAGACTTTCCTATTCACAGTTCACTGTGTAAAAGGAGGATCACCTATTTGAAGTTTTAAAATACTAAAACAAAAGAAATAAAAGCCCTGAAGAAGATTGGAGTGATGAAGGGGATAGTCATTGAATGAAAAAAACCAGGAAAAAAGTTTACAAAATGTAACGAGCACTGCTTTAAAAGAAACATCACACGAAAACAGAAATGTCATACTAACAGAAAACAATGTTATGCCTCACAATAAAGAAATACAAACTAAGATTTCATGGTCAGATGCAATGCCAAACCACCTTAACAAATAAAGGCAACAGTCACGAATCTAGGATCACAATAAAGAAATAGTGAGGGCTCTTTGCCTAACTATGAAAACATTGATTTCATATTAGGACCCTTTAGGCAACCGATTAGAATCAACACAAGAGAAAGAACCCAAAACCCATAGCTTAATACAATATCACTGACAGCTTTAATCAGTAGTTCAATTCACAAACTTCTTCCAACTTCCCAATACAAACACAGCACTTAACACACACATACACAGAAAGGAACAGAAGAAAAGCGAGCGGTGAAGATCAGCTTGTGAACCAAACCATGAAGCTACTCAATAGTCAACTTCTACGAATTTTCCACACAAATAGCACACTGTCAATTTCTTTTTACCAATATAGCACACTGAAACTTTCATTTACTCACATAGCACACTTTTACTGTGCTAGTTCAGAATTTGGTTTACAGAGGACCTAATTCTGCACATGATTTTGGTGTTAAGCTAATACAAAACCATATTAAGAATTCGGTTCTTCAAAAATCGAATTCTAACCTAGCACCGCGAGCTATCTGAGTAAATATAAGATACGGTATGCTATTTAGAAAAAAATATCTGTGTAATAATAGATGCTTGTTTTCCAGACAGATTTCTTTTCAGTCGTGATTCTCATAAATTTGAAGTTCTCAACAACGATTATGCGCGATGATAAGGCAAATAGATGGATCCAAGAGCATCATATCACACAAAGGACTTACAATTTCAGCAGAAAACACATGTTAACACCGACAAATGGTAGTTGAGGTTTTCATGAAAGATACAGAGATTAGAAAACAGCCAGTTAGATCCATATAAATTAGAAAATAATACTAAAAGAACATATTAAAAGACAAAAAGAAACAAAAAAATTAAAAACGCTGCGGCTGTGGAAATAATAACACATTTGGGATTGAAGGCAATAAAACTACATGAAACAGGAACAAATGAATTACCAATGAATCACTCTTTTAATATTGTGGGTATCAGAAATAGCTTTCAAGGCCGTGCATTTTCATCAAAAGTTGAGGTTAAAACTTCTCAGAGCCCAGTGCATGCATCAGCATTCATCAAACAAAGAAAAAACAATAAGCAAAGCCAACAATAAACTAATCCAAATATAAAAGAAAACAAATATTGAAATACAGAATTTAAAGTAAAAAATTTCAGAGCCCTCAGATCTCATAGCTTAATACGAAATCATGTACGGCTTTTGCCACTGGTTTCGTTGACAATCAACATACATCTTCCAGATCATGTAGTAGTATAGTACAGGTTGCATTAGTCACACACACACAAACAGAATAAGAAATTGATAGATAGATAGATAGAGAGGAAGAGAGAGGAAGAGAGAGAAAGATGCAGGAGATTATGAACAAAATCGTGTAGCCGATCAACGATCTATTTGAACATCATTGGGCCACAAAACAAATAATTTACTCTAGATTTAGGTTACAATTATACAGATGAAAACGTATATAAGAGAAGCCTCCAACAAGTATTATTATTAAATTAATTAAACTAATATAATACAAGTGCAGCAAATTCCAGTTGCTCCGAACATCACTTCACTTCACATAAAAGGTTTATTGTTTAGATATCACGCATTTATCAAAAGATATATATATATATATATATACACACACAAAATGAAGACGATGAAAGAAGCAAAACGTGAAACCGAAAAGACACAGGTTACAGAATAAACAGAAAACAAGAATCAGCAGAAAGAAGAATAGATAAACAGGAAAAAGGAAACTGGGTGTGAAAAGGAAAACAGGCAACTAGGGTTAGTGATTGATTCTGATTTTGTGAAATACGAGAGACTGAGCATACAAATTTAAACTGGTGGATCTAATAATTGGGCCCTCTTTAAAACAAAGGTGAGCTTTTTTATCTTTGGGCCGGTGAAACTCTACTAGACTATTGGATTTAATTTTAGGGTGTTGCTCCCTCCACCACCACACATTTCTCCCTCCACCTCCCATTTACTATTTTGCCCCTAAGTAAAATTTTAAAATATTTTTCTTTTATTTTAACATTATATTTCTTTCTCTCTTTCTTTTGTCGGTGTGAGATACTATAAGTTGTAAAGATTGATGGTGGTGGAAAGAATTATCAAGCAGTCTCCCTCTCGTGGTGCAGTGTCGCTCTCGTGGTGCAATGTGTGGAGTGGTGTAGTGCGTGTGTTACTTCCTCAAGGTGCGTATTCGAATAAACCTTCAAATAAAACCCTAAAATAAAAAACGTAACCTTTAAACAGAGGTGACATCCTTCAACGGATGTCAAAATCCTTCAACGGATGTCAACATCCTTCAACGGATGTCAACATCCTTCAACGGATGTCAACATCCGTTTAAGGAAAAAACGGATCCATTTTTTCCTTAAACGGATGTTGACATCCGTTTTTTCCTTAAACGGATGTTGACATCCGTTGAAGGATGTCACCTATGTTTGTAATTTTAGGGTTTGTTTTATTAGTTTATTCTTTATTTTAGAAATATTTTAATAATTTAATTTAAATGTTTTGATTTATTATTTTTGAATATATTTTTAATGTATTTTAATAATGTAAGGAAAATGAAGAAGAAAGAAATAGATGAGGAGAAGTAAAACAAAGAAGACAAATGGAGTTGTAGAATAAAACTGAAGACAAATTGTTAAACGGAATTGAGAGATGGAAAGATTGAGTACAGGGAATAAAGTAAGAGAACTAGGTTTGAAATAAATTAAAATAGTATAAGTAAAAAATTTTAATTTGAGGATATAATTGGAATTAAAAAAAATTTGGGAGGTGGAGGGAGAAAGGTGTGGTGGTGGAGGGAGCAACGCCCTTAATTTTAAAGGTTAAATCATTTGTTTGTATCTTTTAAAAGAAATTTCGATTTTTTTTATGTACTAAAATTAGTCTTTATTTTAAAAAAGATTTAATTGTTTTCATTGTCTCTAATTTGAGTGCACTGTGTCAAGTTGATCAAACTTTTTTAAAAAGTTTGATCGTTAAATAAAAACTAACGGGGTTAAGTGTTTGAATACCTTCCTTTGACACAAACTCTTATTTTGTCATTTTTTAAATACCTTCCATTTTCTACCATTTTCTACATCATTAGGTTCTTATTGCTTCTGTGAAATCTTTCTTTTCAGTGAAGTATGTCCCCACTTTTCATTTATATTCTTTCATACTTTTGGGCATTGAGAAAATCCCAAAATTGTCATAATGTTCTTTATCATCATTTGATGAATCACTTAATACAAGACTATCTAAACTTTCATATTCCCATTCAGTGTCAGATAAACCCATGTCATGTACATGTTGGAATGGAATAGAAATCCACTTGATCCACCTACTTCAACTTGTTCACTACCTTCACATAAATCATCTTCCACTTCATCTCCATGGACATTAACCTCTTATAAATAAGTGGATTTTAAGTCTAACTCAAACCCCAAAACATTGGCTTGTAAGGTGAGGTTTGCACCTACTTATATACTCTAAATTGGTCTTATCTCTAGTCAATGTGGGACATCCAAACACACACCCTCACGTCGAGGTATATACATTTCAAGCGTAAGACTAGACATTAACGGATGGTCCAATAGCGGGTGGAACAATATGTCCAACAAACAACAAATATCGCTAGGATGGGCTTTAACCATAGCTTTGATACACCAACCTCACCTTACAAGTTGATTTTGTGGGGTTGAGTTAGGCTTAAAATCCACTTATTAACATGGTATCAAAGTTATGGTTAGAGTCTATCCTAGCGATATTTTTTGTTTGTTAGGCATGTTGTTTCACCCTCTATCGGGCCGTTATCAGACCATCCATTAATGTCTAGTCTCACGCTCGAGATGATGTTTACACCTCGGCGTGAGGAGGGTATGTTAGAAGTCCCACATTGATTAGAGATAAGGCCAATTTATAGTATATAAGTGGGTGCAAAACCTCACCTTACTAGCCAGTTTTGTGGGGTTAAGTTAGACTTAAAGTCCACTTTTTAACACCTCCACAAGATGATTTTCACTCAACACATCCTCTTCAGTCACATTCCAACTTCTAACATCATACTCATCATGTCCCTCATCCTCTACATCCTTCTCTAAAATAGCCTCATCATTCTCTCCCTCTCCCTCTGCCTCCACACCAATAGCATTGTCACCCTTCCCCAAAATAGCACCATCAGCCTTTCCCTTATCCTTTCCCTCCACACCAATATCATTGTCACCCTCCCCAAAACAGCACCATCAACCTCTTCCTCTTGGTCTCTCTCAATTTCGGGTTCACCAACCTCTATCTCAACTTGGGGTTCACCACCCTCTCTCTCAACTTTTGCTTCAACAATATGTCTCTCAACTTTTAGTTCAGCTTCATATTCCAACATATGAACATATTCAGGCTATGACACCATGTGTACAACATAGAGGTGAGATTGACCATTCAATATGGCAATGTTGACTAGATGACATGCACCTTTGTCATCAAATAGTAGTTCCAACCTTCCTTCTAACACAAAACCACCACCCACTGAATACCACAACTCTTTAACATTCTTATAACCTATCTCCTTTAGAATGGACATAATTTCAAAGTAGCTCCATCTGTCTTGGTCAATTTTTAAAGTATTGGTTTGACCAAACACATATTTGAATGACCCATCATTGATAAATTTAACCCCATGGTGAAAGACCACTTCGATATCAGAGTTAGCCATCTCAACTAATATAAAAATTATTGTCAGACTACATTTACTTTACCTAAATAACACTACATTTAATTTACCAAAAAACACTATTATAACAGGGCACAAAACTATTAAATAAAAAAAATTAGGGTAGGACTGTCAACCCATCAAGGTACAACACTCAGCCAAACTGAATGACTTACTTTAGCAACATCAGGGTAGGACTGCCAAGCCAGATAATAGAAGTCCACTAATTGGCTATCTTTAACTTTGTGGCTATGATTTTAAACTACACCGATATTTCACACTATTGTTTTCACTAACCATTTCCTATATTACTATATGATTACCCTAAATGCTATCTGCACTATACATAACATATACTCCATAGTTTCTATTAAACCCTTTCAACACCAAATATTAATTTAAATGTAAACCACAAACAAAATGATAACAAAAAAGTACTATGGGGACCATAAACAAGTAAAATAACATTCTAGGGAACCCTAAACACACCATAAATAAATAATTTAACAAACATAATGGGGGACCACAACGAAAATGGAGCATCACAACAGACATAATGAGGGACAACAACCAAAAGAAATCATATTTTATGGGGGACCACAATGAAAGCAATCATACACACAATGAAAGCAACCATAAACAGAACGAAAATAATCAAATACGCACCTTCGAATGGAAAATGCGCTTCGAAATCCCCAAATGTGGTTCTACTTTCGAAACCCTCAATTGCGATTTTTCTCTCTTCGTGAACTTAGGAACCCTCTATCTCAAATGCCTTAATTATATTTCCTTCAAAAATAACCCTAATGTAATTTCCTTAAAAAAATCCTAATGTAATTTTCCCAATTCTATAACCTATTTCCATGTCACCATATATTTCATTTACACGTCAGAAGCAATATTCCGAGACAATATCAGGTTTTAATTGTCTTCTGCCACATCATCAAACGCTTAACTTTGTTAGTTTCTATTTAAAGAAAGATACTTGATTGAGGTAAATTTTACCATATTTGAACAAAATTGAAACTCTTTTAAAAGGTTGGACCAACCTGACATATGCAACTGTAAGACCCATGAAAAATATTTAGATTTAATAAATAGTAGTAATTTTTAATTTTTACGGATAAAAATAAAATTAATAAAATTATGGCAAGAAAAATTAAAATTTATGATAGATAATTATAATAATTTCAGAGGAAGGAGATTAAAATTTTGAGAATTTATTTTAGAAGATTTTGAAAAAAAAATGAATAGTAAAAAGGGAATAGTAAATAGTGAATAGTAAAAAAAAATAATAAAAAATATGAATAGTGTTAAGTGGATAAGGCTTCCTACGGTGCATTGATGAAGCAGATAAGAAGAGATGTGGTGGATGATTAAAATATTATTTTTTGAATAGTAAAAAAAAAACTCTAATAGTGTCAAATTTTGGCCTATAAATAGCAAGTTTGGGAAATGAAATTTTTGCACCAAGAAGTGGAGAGATTTAGTAGAAAAGAAGAAATTAGGAAGTTTTGGAGTAGGAAGAAATTTTAGAGTGGAAATTCTGGAAGTTTTCTAGGAACAACCTCTGGTCAAGAGAATGATCCTGTAAAAGAGGTAAGGGGAGCTAATCTTTCTATTCCTTATGTTAATTATTGTTTGACTATTTATGTATTGAATTATTGTGTATGTTTATGTGTTAGTTATATATCTATTCATGCTTAAATTTATGTGTTAATATTGTTATATAAAACTATGTTGTTATTTTGAATCTGTGAATAAGAAATTTGTTAAAAACAAGTTGAGGAACACTTTGGCTAAGGAAAGACTTGGTACTTAAGTTGTCCATTGTGACACACCTCTCTTTCCTGGAAGTCTACTCAACAGGTTTTTAACTTAAATCCTATTGAACAGATTATGTACTGTTAAATTATTGTGCAATATATCTTGTTGGAATGAAAATTTATGATGAATTCATGTTATTGTGATGGATATGGAATTATGAAATTTGAGCATGGTATGAGTTGATAAATATGAACATGATACGAGTCTCGCGGAGAGATTTTGTAGTGGCATGGTATTGTGTACACGTTGATGTTGAGGGTCCTGTATGGTCATCCTGGATACTCTAATAACTCTCCAATCTCAAGTAGAGAAGGATGAGTTATGTGGTGAGAGGGGCAGGAGGTCCTTATCTATGTGCCGGTTTTGGACATAGTGTTAACGGACTAACCTTGTGGTTGACAAGTTGTATCTGGCCATGATTTTTAGTGTAAGGAGTGGAGGTCACCACAAGTGCACGACCATCCGAAACTTCCATCAACGTTACATCCGGATAATTGAGTCTAGCAAAAATCATTTTCATAAATATGAGTTAGGCGTAGTAGTAGTATCATGCCTCATTTTAATAGTTTGTTGCATGGTAGCTCACCCTTACTTATTTGTGTATGTACCGGAAAAATCATATTTTTGCGATGATCGTATAACGTATTTGTTATACGGGAGCAGATGAGGGAGTGTCGTCTAATCCAGTACAAGTGAAGATGGAGGAGGAAGGATAGTAAAGAAAAAATCGAGTTATCTTTAAGTTGAAATCTGAGTTTAAAATATGTAATTAATGTGAAATATTATATATTTGCAAATGAATGACTGTAGAAATGTTACAGTTTTCATATTATTTATGAAATATCAAGTGTGAGAATTTGGGATGTTACATTAGTGGTATCAGAGCAGTTCGTCCTTAGGATGACCTGCGGGTTGTACGTTTAAGTTGCCTTTCAGTGAAGAGGGCTAAGTGACATGATTTGTCATGTGTTTTTAAGTTTAAATCGTAGAGTGAGTGCAACCCACTTAAGGTTTTAAGAACAGAAAAACGTCTTGATAAGAGTAATGAGAGTCCACACTCATGGCTTTATCAGAGACAAATTTCGTTTCTTAATTCTTAAGGTTTCGGGAGGGAAGAGTTATGGTCTGAGTTTTTCTTTGTGGTGTACTCTATAGTGGTAGAGAGATACAAATTCAAGGATAACTTGACCTGTATACCTTTATTAGATTTCAGCAAAACCTTCTGAGACAAGTTTTTCTTTTTCTCGAAGATAGGTAGATGTGGTGTGTTAGAGCTTAGAAGTCAAAACATAAGAGTTTTGGTCTTGAAGTATAGAACCGTCGTTTTTACTTGGAAGTGTTTCAAGAACCGAGCAAGAGGATTGGATATCAATGGTTGTACAATAAGAGTTGAGTTCAAAGGTTTAAATGAGAGGAGTTTTGGGTAAACATTAGTGTGGCAAGGTTTGAGAAATCAACTTAATTCTTCATATAGGTGATGCTTGAAGATTGGAAGAAAGAAAATGGTGGAAGATTTGAAGATAAAGTTTAAAAAAAAAGGATAGGAATACTGAAGTAGATAAAGGATAAATCAAATATTAGACGAAGAAGAGTAGAGGAGAAGTTGTATAAGGCATAAAGCGGATTGAGAGAAAGTTTAATAGGAGGAGAAAGTTATAAGTTAAGAGAACACGATGTCTTTAGAGAAGAATGAAGTATTGAAAGGGTTCTCAGCTAAATGGATGATTAAAAGGAGATGGTTAGATTTTTTTTTCAGTAAATGTATTGGAGATAAGATTTGAGAGTATGTGATTTTGGTATGATGAGCAGTGGAGAAAATCCAGGTACGAAAATTTTGGCTTTCGGCTTATGCAAATTTTTGGTATTTTTTATGAGAGGATTAAAGGGTCATGATTTATGGTTTAATGGTTGTAAATCTTATTGATTTTGGAATATTAAAGTTAGTAGAGGTAGTGTAGGTTGAATTAATATTATTATGAACATGGCAAGATAAGGAAGAAGAAGAGTTTGGAAATAGATAAAAAGAAGGGTTAGAAAACTGATGTGATTAGGGAATTTGGAATAATTAAGAAGTTGTAGGTTGTTTTAGAGTAGTTTTCATCAGGTATAGTTATATGGTAATATTCAAACCTCAATGGTGATGTAAAGGATGGGTAAAGATTTATATGTCTCACCTTGATCTCTGACCAGTGATGCGTGTGTGAGTAAACTTGTTTATACTTACTTTTAGTTCGCATAAGATAAAAATTTGAGATTTGGTTAACACTAAATATCCTTGGGATATGGTTTTGATCTCGGGAAGCACGTTATAATTGAGGTTGCGTTGTGGTTGATGGCCCTGATAAACTCACTAGATGAGAGGTGGGAGTTGCCCTGATAAGCTTTTTGAGTGGTGGGAATTACCTTGATAATCTCTCTAGTTGAGTGGTGGGAAGTAACATGCTTAAATGATTCGGAAGTGTACTTGCATGGAGAAGCTCTTGAATAGAGTGATGGGAAGGGACACGATTTAATACTTGTCAATGAAACTATTGAATAGAGTGGTGGGAAGGGATACTTGGCACAATGGTTTTGTGCTATGACATGTTTTAATGACCCATAAATTCTTTATATCTATGGGAGTTATTGCAAGTATTAGAGGATTAATTAGTATAACCATTAAACTATATTTTAATGTCATAGGACGGATTTAACTTATGTGGCATAAGTGGTTTATTTAAATGAGTAGGTGTAGTACTGATAAGGTATGATAGTTGAAAGTTAGTTAGTTTTAAATTCGGCCTTATTGAGATAAAAATAAGTGGTTTCAGACTTTATAATATTGTTGATTGAGTGATCTGCTGAGTCTTATCAGATATACACAGTTGTTAGGTACTGGGTTACAGACAACATTAAGTTTGTGGATTCATATTAGGATAGGATGTGGGAAGGTATTTTGAGGACAAGGTTTATATTCCTAAGATTTAGAGTTTATAAGTTAATTCTTGAAGAATGTTTTAAGTTAGGCTAGTAATGTTTGCTAGGAAAATAATTAGATGAAGATTGAAGTAATTTGGAGTATAATCTTTAAAGAAGCTTGATTATTCTAGTTTTGTTAAGTATTTTAGAAGTGTTTATCAGGGAAAGAAAATAGTGGTTCAACATTTAGTGTGGGTTAAATAAAGGATGAGGATAAGTATTTTAGGGATATTTGACCAATGCAAGTGAAGGATAGACATTGTAGTCTAGGGTATGATCGAAAGGATGGTTTGGTCATGTTCCAATATGTTTTTAGAAGTTTATCGTCTTCAAGAATTGTTAGTTGATTGTTGAACATTAAGTGTAGTTAAGGGTGAAGGCAATATTACCGAGAATCAAATAAGTTCATCAAGGACGAATGAAGGAAATGATGCATGATCTTAAGTATGGAAGGGTTTCTATGGATGTTATAAAGCATACTCAATATAGGTATTATTTTTGGACAAGTTCTTGTTAAGTGGGTATAGAAAAGAAAACATAAGGATGAATTGTTTTAGTAATAGTGTTTTGGACTTCGAGTAATTATAAATTTTACGGAGAATAGAAGTATAGGGTAAGGTGGAGCAATCTAGTATAATTTTTGGTAGACATAAGTGGCTTTTGGAGTCGTACGATTTCTAGGAGTAGAAATTGTGTTGAGAAAATAGAATGGAAAGTTGTTACGGAAAAAGAATGATTCTTAAAGTTTTGCAGGGTCATGGAAGTCTTAAAAAAGGATCTATAAGGGGAATCACTTTCTGGTTATAGTGGGTATGAAAAGTTTTCTGGAATCTTGTGATTAATAGTTTATGAGTGATGAGTTCTTTTAAAACATTAATGGATTATTTTGAGACTAGTGAGGTATGTTTAATGGTGGTTTTGATGGGGCTAAAAGTGACAAGTAAGAGTGTTATGAAGGTTTATGATTTTAATTTTTTTCGTGAGTAGATTTCAATTTGAGATGCTAGAAATTTTATGCATAAAATAAGTAGAGAAATGATTCGGGTTATGAGTGTGAGACTTTTCTAGTGGAATGCGTGCAAATGAGTATTAAAATAAAATTTTTGTTGTCGAATTTTTTTATATACTATTGGTTTTGTTTTAGACAATGTTTTTATAAAATGTGCATTTTCTTAAGGCTATGTACATTTAGTATGTTCATATATAGTTATATGTTATAATTATAAATGTGAAAAAAAAAAGAGAAAATTTTCAAACATTCATTCTGTTTAGATGATGATTTTTGAATATTGGATCCTCAATACTGTGGGATTATGAAACGGTTGTTGTTGTGATGGTTGATAGTATATGATATTTGATAATTAAAATTGGATGTTATCTTTAAGAGGTATAAATGGTCTAAGACATGCGTGTTGTGGTTGAAAATAGAGATTTCTAGGGACAAATATGTGAGATTGAGGTTATTTAAGTAATCTAGTTTCCTAAATTTGTTTTGGTTTTGAAGTTTAATTAAAAAAAAAATTTGACCTAGAACCAAGGGTAGTTCATTAGAGATTGGAGTACAAAGTTGGAAGTTTGTAAATTGAAGGTTTTGAGTGATAGGTGATTATTTGTCATAAGTTATTACTATGACTTGTTATGTTACAGAAATCAGGTGTGGAAGGTAATGGTTGATTATTTTTGTGTTGTTTTTAGGTGATGAGATTTTGAATTAGAAAATTTTTGCAAAAGGAGGAGATTTGGAGTCTATTGTTAAGTTAGTTATGACTTAGGAATCTTAGTAGGTAGAAGTCGTGTGTTGATCTTGGGAAAAGACCGTTAGAGTTTGCAGTTGGATAATGTTTTCTTGTGGGTGAGTTCAATCACGGATGTGGGGGGACTTATTCACTTGAGGAAATTTTCTCTTAAGTACATTAGTCAACCTTCATTTAGTTTTTAATGTTACTTAACTAAGAAAGTATGTGTTGGATCTTTCTCACATTTTAGAAGTAGATGCGACTACAAACAGAGAAGATATCTCATAAGAAGGGCAACCCATAAGTATAGAAAACCATCAAACAAAACGACTTAGATGAAAGATCATCAACTTAGTTTAGGAAATTAGAATGAGTGAATTTACAAGGAAACTAGAAGATAAGGTGAAATAATCATAACCTTATTTTTATGTTGAATTTTCGAGGTCGAAAATTTTTGTTGTTGGGGAGAATGTAAGACCCATGAAAAATATTTAGATTTAATAAATAGTAGTAATTTTTAATTTTTACGGATAAAAATAAAATTAATAAAATTATGGCAAGAAAAATTAAAATTTATGATAGATAATTATAATAATTTCAGAGGAAGGAGATTAAAATTTTGAGAATTTATTTTAGAAGATTTTGAAAAAAAAATGAATAGTAAAAAGGGAATAGTAAATAGTGAATAGTAAAAAAAATAATAAAAAAAATGAATAGTGTTCAGTGGATAAGACTTCCTACGGTGCATTGATGAAGCAGATAAGAAGAGATGTGGTGGATGATTAAAATATTATTTTTTGAATAGTAAAAAAAAAACTCTAATAGTGTCAAATTTTGGCCTATAAATAGCAAGCTTGGGAAATGAAATTTTTGCACCAAGAAGTGGAGAGATTTAGTAGAAAAGAAGAAATTAGGAAGTTTTGGAGTAGGAAGAAATTCTAGAGTGGAAATTCTGGAAGTTTTCTAGGAACAACCTCTGGTCAAGAGAATGATCCTGTAAAAGAGGTAAGGGAAGCTAATCTTTCTATGCCTTATGTTAATTATTGTTTGACTATTTATGTATTGAATTATTGTGTATGTTTATGTGTTAGTTATATATCTATTCATGCTTAAATTTATGTGTTAATATTGTTATATAAAATTATGTTGTTATTTTGAATCTGTGAATAAGAAATTTGTTAAAAACAAGTTGAGGAACACTTTGGCTAAGGAAAGACTTGGTACTTAAGTTGTCCATTGTGACGCACCTCTCTTTCCTGGAAGTCTACTCAACAGGTTTTTAACTTAAATCCTATTGAACAGATTATGTACTGTTAAATTATTGTGCAATATATCTTGTTGGAATGAAAATTTATGATGAATTCATGTTATTGTGATGGATATGGAATTATGAAATTTGAGCATGGTATGACTTGATAAATATGAACATGATATGAGTCTCGCGGAGAGATTTTGTAGTGGCATGGTATTATGTACACGTTGATGTTGAGGGTCCTGTATGGAAGGCCATCCTGGATACTCTAATAACTCTCCAATCTCAAGTAGAGAAGGATGAGTTATGTGGTGAGAGGGGCAGGAGGTCCTTGTCTATGTGCCGCTTTTGGACATAGTGTTAACGGACTAACCTTGTGGTTGACAAGTTGTATCTGGCCATGATTTTTAGTGTAAGGAGTGGAGGTCACCACAAGTGCACGACCATTCGAGACTTCCATCAACGTTAGATCCGAATAATTGAGTCTAGCAAAAATCATTTTCATAAATATGAGTTAGGCGTAGTAGTAGTATCATGCCTCATTTTAATAGTTTGTTGCATGGTAGCTCACCCTTACTTATTTGTGTATGTACCGGAAAAATCATATTTTTGCGATGATCGTATATCGTATTTGGTATACGGGAGCAGATGAGGGAGTGTCGTCTAATCCAGTACAAGTGAAGATGGAGGAGGAAGGATAGTAAAGAAAAACTCGGGTTATCTTTAAGTTGAAATCTGAGTTTAAAATATGTAATTAATGTGAAATATTATATATTTCCAAATGAATGACTGTAGAAATGTTGCAGTTTTGTTTTCATATTATTTATGAAATATCAAGTGTCAGAATTTGGGATGTTACAACAACCAAACTAGGGACAAAGAAAGCAATTAAACCTTTTAAAAAATTTGAAAGTTTTTTTTTTCTATTAGTAATGCACTAACACTTAAAGTGATGTTATGCTTTTTTTTTTAAATTATTTGTATTTTATTTTTTATTTTTTAAAAAGTAAAAATTTGTCACTTATGAAACTCAGGTAATGTCACATGTGGCAATGTGATATAACAATTATAATATCATGCGTCATTGTTATTACTTTAATTTTAATTTGATTCTGTATTTTTATTTTATCTTACTCCAGTGTTAATTTTTTTAACATTAAACAATTTCATCTTTATTAAATATTATATTTAATTAAATTCTTTTAGAACAATCCATTACATTCATGACTGAACAATTAGAGCACGGAGTTTTTTTTGTCACCTGGTGCCCATGTTCATCTTCGTCATCTATTTCTAAGCCACCAACACCCTAGTCCTCCATCTCCTCAAACTTTATCTTTTCCATTATCCCTTTTATTAGGGTGTATCCCTGCCCACCACAACCTCTCCATGTTGTTAATGTTACTCACAATATTTACCAATATAGTTTCTTTCTTCGAAGCCAAAGCCTCTAATACGTGATGGCTTTGGTAGGACAGCAAAACCAACTTGCTCAATTGGATATCATGTTTCTCTCTTGCTACTATCCTTTTGGTCGTGTTTTATTTTGATCTTACATTTTTCATCTTTGGTATTTTTCTACCTATAAGTGTTTATCATATCACATCCCATCATGATGGAAGTCCTTTTTGTCCTAAACAATTATTTATGAATTGTGAAATTTCAACGCGATTTTACAATTTCAAAATCTAAAAGTTTTTTTAAGAAAAAATTGACTTATAAATGGTGTAATTTGGAAGATATTAAGGGATTACACCATTTGAAAGTGTTTTTAATGAAAAAAATGAATTTTATATTTTTTATTATGTATTTTGAATTTTTTTATGCAAAAAGAAATACTTCTGAATTGTGTCATTAAAAAGCAAAAGTGTCTTTTAAATTCCACACTCCAAAAGTTTTGTTTATATAAAAAAAATGTCTTTTTATTTGTCCAATTTAATTTGAATTTGAAATTACATACTCAAATCAAGAGTTAAACTAAAAGGGCGAATTGAGAATTGCCATATTTATAAAAGTGCGAAAGGAAAACATAAAAGTGCAAAAGGAACTTGAAAGCAAGTGGTCATTTATTATTGCATTCTTATATTTTTCTTTTGCGTCTTATAAATACAAAATTCCCAGTTCACCCTTAAAAATGACTTCCACATCATAAACTTTGAAAGAAAAAAAACTTTTAGAATGTATAATCTAAAAATACTTTTTTGTTTTGTTTTTGGATAAGTTTTTTCTTTTTTTACTTCAAATGGCACAATCTGAAATTCTATTTGACTTATGTAACCTGGAAGTATTTTTTTTCTTCAAATTATGCAATAAAAAGTGATTTTTTGAATGAAAAATCTTTGAGATTGTAGAAATTGGAAATCATGTGTTCACTTGACTGATGTAATTTATAGAATAAATGTAAATATTTCTAATTTGATGATTATTAGGATATAAATGTATTACAATTATGAGAATTATTTTAAAGTTATTAAAATCAATTCTCTTTCTTTTCACTTCATCAAAAAAGTATTATAATATTTTAATAAATATTTTAAAAATACTTGTTAAAAGTTACTATATAAGTTCTTTTTTTTAATAAAAGGTTAAGTTCGTGAATAGTGAAAGACAAGTGACTTTTGTCTGTATAGAAAACATTCTACAGGACAAATTATATATATATATATACTACAAGAAAAATATCATTTATAAACGGATTATTATATACGGATAATGATTCGTAAATAAAGATTTCATTATATACAGATTTTATATACGGATGAATTAGATATGGATTTTTCCGTATATAATAGAAAAAAAAAGTATATATACGGATTTTCTGTATATAAAATTGGTATATAACGGTGGCGCCTTTTCCCGGAGCTTTGCCAAAGATAAATATGTATATAAAATTCGTATACAAGTGGATTCTATGTGCAGATGTTATATAAGGATTTTACAATAAATAAAAGATAAATTAAAAAGTTAAACCTAATAGAAAACCTAAGAGACAGAATCAGTACTCCGAATTTCTCCTCGACTCCTTCCCTCTCATCGAGCCCCTCTTCTTCCCTCACGAGCTCTTGTTCTTCCCTCTCATCAAGCCATTTTTATCCAATCTTTCTTCTCTAGCCACCATTGAAACCCTAACCTCTGCTGCAAACGCCTCTTTCGTGTTACCCTGTCCTCGAACCCTAGCCTCCACCTTCTTCTTTGCTCGTCCCTTAAATCCCTAAATCCTTAAATCCCTAAATCTTTGCGCTAATTCACTACAAATTTTCGTGCTCCTTTGTACCCTTGAACCATAAGAATAAGGACTAAGAAATGAGTCGCACCTGCTTCTTCCTTCTTCCTTCTCCATGACAAAGAAAGATTGTTGATTCATTCGGAACCCTTGCCCGAGCTCCATACGAGGCGAAAACCCTAGCGGAGGTCCATCACTTGTGCTTCAACCGCTCGCGGCTCGATAGCTCATGCCTCTAGAGGAGGTGAAAACCCTAGCCAAAGTTATTGAGGGTTAGAACAACTCTTGCTCTATCGTCCAATGCAAGCAATGTCGAGTGTTGGAAGGACAAAGAGGATTGGAGAGACACGATGGTTTTGTGCCTCTTCGTGGCATAAATGGAAAAGTTCACCAAAACTAGGTATACATAACTTCACTTTCTATTTTCCCCTTTCAAAAAAGTTTCCAAATTTTCGATAGTGAAGCCTGAAGGGTTTATTTCTTGGTCCTTATTCTTTTCATGGTATTCTCAGAACGAGTTTTCATCTAAGAAATTTTTGGGTTCCCTGCTCAGTTCCAAGTGCGGCTACTTCAAGGGTGTTATTGACCCTTCTTATCAAATGATAGTATTTGGATATATCTTAAGACTGTTTGACAAATTTGGTTTGAATTAAAAAGTCTAAGTGAAGCAAACTTTTACTATTGAATTACCCATGGACAGTTATCACATCACAGGAAGATATCAATTGTTTCATTTGCATCGTAAATATGTAAAAGGTTGCTTAATTATTTGATCATACGAAATCATGCAGAAAGAACCGTAGGGATGCTATTTTGATCTATCTGTGCTACTTTATTCCGAGAGTTAATGGTGATTACTAGTTAATACCCTCAATAACTACCATGGTCTAACATTTTTGGTCAAATTTTCATACTGGATTGAACTTCATTAAACCTTTCTTTGTCATTGCAGGTTGGAAAAGCTTTAACAAAAGATGATAAAGCTCAAACATAATTGTTCTGGTTGTGATTACAAGTTGCTAAATTAGTATTGAACTTTTGAGTTTTTTTGTTGTGATATGGTTACCATGTGTTTCTTTGAAGGGATTATGTAAGGTTTGTTGTTTTGTTGCAGGGGAAGAAAAAGGAAGGAAATGCTGCTAACTTTGTCATTTGTATTTAAGCATGCCATTTTCTAGGTGTCCATTTATTTTATATTTCTTGCCTTCCTCGTTTTAAGTTTGAAGTCCAAAGTGTTATTACTACAGAGGTATATGATACCATTATACCATTCTTTTGTAATAGGTTTGGTTTCTGGAAAGTTTTATTGGCTTCTGCTCAAGAGCAATGATCTATTGCTCTGTAGGAAAACCAATAAAAGGTTTTGTGCATTTCCAAATTTTAGGATTCACTTTGGTGTTTATTTTAACTTGTTCCTTTAGTGGTTTGATCTTATTTGAGCATAAGATGATTGCCAAGTAATATGAATTATTTATGCAGGACTCTCCTATGCCACACCCTACACAACAGTATCTGAGATTGAGGTTCCTCAGTGCTCCTGCCATTCTTCTCTCCTTGGCAATGCAAGGAGTGTTTCGAGGATTTAAAGACACGAAAGCACCTTTATATGCCACTGGTATACCTTGGAAAACTCAAATTATCATTGATTAAGTGTCACAAATTATAATTTCCTTCTATTACCTGATTCTAATTACTCTTTCCTTAATGTGTGTATGTTGTTTTCTTTTTTATTTCTTAGGTAATCAAATTTTACAGAGATTTTGTTTGTTACCATTTTGGTTGAATTGAATGCCAAAATTTTATCTAGAAACTTCTGAAAAATCATAATTAACATAGTAAAATGAATTAGATAGGATGTAAGTGTTTAGCTACATTAAAAGAGAAGCTCAAAGGTACCCAAGCAACAACTTACTGCATAATCAGGGCACCACCCTTAAGTATTAGTGGAAAAAGTTCCTAATATATGTTTTGTATTAATTTTAGTGCAACATTTAACCAATAAAATTAATAAAAATTACTTATGTTTTTATTTTACTTTTAATATTATTTTATATTAATGCAAAATGTTTCATTTTTATTCTTAAACAAGTCAATAGAAAAATTAGATGAAAGAAACTCAAATATATAAAAGTGTTGAATAGAGTGAATTAAAAATACTCAATTTTATAAAATACTTAAAAGATTTAATTAAATGTAAACATAAGATATTTCTTTCATTCAACAATTAGATTGAAAGTTCAAGTTACATTTTTTTCCTATAATACCAAGTGGGTTTCAAGGTTTGAGATGCAGTATTGAATTCCATGGAAACGTTAAGTGAGTTTGAAAGTTTGAGATGAAGTATTGAATTCCATGGAAACATTAAGGGTAAAAAGTTCCTAATATATGTTTTGTATTAATTTTAGTGCAACATTTAACCAATAAAATTAATAAAAATTACTTATGTTTTTATTTTACTTTTAATATTATTTTATATTAATGCAAAATGTTTCATTTTTATTCTTAAACAAGTCAATAGAAAAATTAGATGAAAGAAACTCAAATATATAAAAGTGTTGAATAGAGTGAATTAAAAATACTCAATTTTATAAAATACTTAAAAGATTTAATTAAATGTAAACATAAGATATTTCTTTCATTCAACAATTAGATTGAAAGTTCAAGTTACATTTTTTTCCTATAATACCAAGTGGGTTTCAAGGTTTGAGATGCAGTATTGAATTCCATGGAAACGTTAAGTGAGTTTGAAAGTTTGAGATGAAGTATTGAATTCCATGGAAACATTAAGGGTAAACAGTGTGGTTGTGGGGATTTGAAGATGAATAATGACGTATCTTTTGTTTCTTTTATATATATATATATATATATATATATATATATATATATATATATATATATATATATATATATATATATAATACAATACTATTTTAAATAGTAGCTTGGGCATTTAGAATTTCCTGTACTATTAAATGATTAATATCGAATTTGTAGTGCTTATAATAATATTTACTTATGAGGGAGAAAAATTGAAAGAAAGAAATAAGAGCAAAATTAATAGTTAACTTCAATGACAATTAATTTGTCTAGTTATTTAGAATGCAGGTGAGAATGAAGATTCTGATGGTTTTGATGATGAGGAAGAAAGTGATTGGGAAGATGATGAAGACCTGAGTTTCAAAATTCATAAGAGATGAGTATTCTTGAAGACCGGTTGACATATTTGTATTGAAGTTTTTTGGATAAATTTTTTCTTTACATGTGGCTTAAATGTATTAGCTTTGATACTGATCATGTTCATAAATATGCATTTGTAACATCCTTAATTTTAGGAAAGCATGATAATGATGAGTGATGCAATTGGGATGCTATGCCTTAGCTGTGTGATTCTTTCATCGTCAATATTAAAAGTAGTTGACCAAATGCAGTTGTAATTCTCAAGTTTTCTTTACGGTTGACACATTTTTTATCCATTTATATAATTGACAATTATATTCATGTAAATAATATTTATATATTAATGTAAAATGTTTGTTTGTGGTTTAATTCATTTTGTCCAAATCTCTCACTGGTATAAGCAATTAATGATTGATATAAACAATTAATGATTGATATACTGTTAGGTTGATTACATACGGATTTTTCTGTATGTAATTTATATACGGATTTTTCCGTATGTAATTTATATACGGATTTTTCCGTATATAATTTATATACAGATTTTTTCGTATGTAATTTATATACGGATTTTTCCATATGTAATTTATATACGGATATATCCGTATATAATTTATCTACGCTCTTTTTATATACGGATTTTTGTCCGTATGTAATCCGTATATAACACTAATTTATATACGGATTTTGGAGGTTATATACGGATTTTGACTGTATGTAACTGCGATTTTTCTTGTAGTGATATATATATATATATATATATATATATATATATATATATATATATATATATATATATATATCAATCAAGAAAGTCATTAAAAAAAATAAGAGAAGACAAAATGTTCATCAAGAGATGTTTTACAATAGATCTATATAAGTTCTTGAACTCTTCTAATAATATACTTATAAGAATCATAGATTTTAAGGCTATAATTAATTTTATGGAGGTGAATGATATATTCACTCAGTGATTGTGGTTACTTAGTCAATGTGGTTGAAATGTCAAATCTTAGTCTTTATATTATAATAAATTATATTAATTATGGTAAATTTGTAATTATTAAAGCGATAACATTTTATGCTTTAATTAGTTTCAAAGTAAAGTTGAGTATATACGTTAATTATCCTGAAATAAATGATGTGAATATATATTTGACGCATTATTAAACCTTGTATTAATAAAGGATGAAAATTCCTCATTCATTACTAAGACAAATACAAAAGTTGAAAGGTCTTTTAGTGATGCTTGAGAGTAATCTAACATATTGATATTGAATTTGATGAGACTAAATATACTTGAAAATGATAATCTATTTATACTCAAAACTTATAAAGTTAAGGAATTAATGAGAATGGTTAAAGATTTCTCACAATCTGACATTATTGACAAGTCG
Organism: Vigna umbellata; assembly: GCF_029865625.1. Taxonomy (NCBI): domain Eukaryota; kingdom Viridiplantae; phylum Streptophyta; class Magnoliopsida; order Fabales; family Fabaceae; genus Vigna; species Vigna umbellata. The sequence continues at coordinate 12,090,321 of NC_142171.1, read as the reverse complement.
ATTACGAGGAATCTACCTGCTGAATTGGACAAGTTATAACACCCTTAAAGAAAAGTGGAAATTTTAGGACAAGTGCCTAATAATACTTGGTGGCTTGATTACGGTGCATTAATGTGTTACATATTTTGTAAAGAATTTATTAGATATATTTTATCTTAGATAGATATCTTATGTTTATCTTATATTTATCTTTTATCTTTAGTTACTTTGTTATTATTCCTTATTATGTAAGGTTCTTTTGAGAAAATAGTTTTTGTCGCCTCTGCCACTACACTCGCCGTTGTCGAGAGTGGCATCGTCTATCGTTGCTATTGCCACCATCGTCTATCGTTGTCATTGTCAGAGTTTTAGTTTCGACCAACAACCACATGATTTTGATCGTCTCGGCTAGGGGATCACCGTGCAGTCAATGACCACCCTAAGAATTTTGAGTTTTCCATAGTGTCTTCTTCATTGTTGTCCACTATCTACTATTGTTGTCCATAACCATCGTGAGGTGGAGTTTGTTTCTAGGTGTTTTGATGAATAAATGAGATCATTCTTTTGAAGATCTAGATCTTTCACCTTCATTGTCTCTCATCAGCGCACCGTCATTTTCATTGTTCGTCGTGAGGGGGAGTCTGTTTCTTTGTGGTCCAATCTAGTTCATGCAATTTATTGTTGTTAGCCAGTGTAGGCCATCATTCGTTATTGATGGCAATCTAGTCCCTACAGTTTGTTGTTATCGCCATTGCAAGCCCCATCAATTACTAATGGCAATCTAGTCCCTACAATTTGTTGTTTGCCACTGTTAGTCGTCAGCCAAACATTACCTTTGTTGTAAATATAAAATCAATATTAGAACATAACACCTGAAAACTACAAATAAATTTATTAGGTAATTACAAGGCACAAAGGCACAAAGGATTACATGCTCACAAATAGAAGGTCACATCACCTTGAAGTGAGTGATGGGCTATTTAGATTTAGACTTTGTTGTATATGTGGACTAAAGAAAATCTACATTTGGATACATATTTCTTTTGGCTAGAGGAGTGGTATCATGGAAAAGTGAAAAATAATTCATTGATTGCCATTTCTACCATGGAGGATGAATTTGTAGCATGTTTTGGGCTGCAATTCATGCATTATGGTTAGGAACTTTACTTTGAGGTTTGATATTCTTTGTAGTATAACCAAACTAATGAGGATTTATTATGATAATTCTACAATTTTTTTCTTCTCAAAGAATGATAAATACTTGAAAAGGAGTGAAACATATGGGTTTGGAGTATTTATTAGTTAAAGAGGAAGTACAAATGCAAAGGGTCTCAATTCAACATATCTACAAACTTAATGATAATGGATTTGTTAACTAAAGGTTTATTGCCCAAGACATTCATTAGCCATGTTGAAAGAATGAGTATAATGGATAAGTCCTTGTTAACAATATAGTTTGGTTTGTGTTGTGAGTATGTGTATATATAAATATGTTTTTGGTCTCTTAAATTTTAGTGAAAACTGGAATTAGTCCCTCTTCAAAACTTTGGACTAATTTAGTTTAGAATAATTTAGTTTCTCATCTTTAGAAATGCGTGCATTTAGAAAGAAGTAGTGAGCGTATATCAATATTCTTTATAGCAAAAGTTCTTGTTCTTCTATTCATGCAACTCCCTTATATAGACATTTTTTAAAAAGATTTGTTACTCAAAGCTTTTGACTTTCTTTTAGGGATGTAGCCTAAAGTAGATTCAAAAGCTATGTTGTGTCTTGTTAGAGAAACTATGCTAAGCGTACGAAAAGATCAAGCAGAAAGCATGTAAGAGACATTCCTGGAATATCCTTCTTTTTCTTAGAGTTATTCTAATTCAGAACAGGCTTTTGAGTAAAGTTGATAATATGTACAGAAAAAAGATAGCATAACATAACAAACAAAAACGTACCACACATTCAAGCTTTAAACGGCGTAAGCCTTTAGGACTGACACGAACATTATCATTTAGCGTTTGTCTGTTTTGAGTAACTTTTAAAGTGTTTAGGATATATAGCATTTAGCGATTTTATGTGTATCTTAGATTATCTAACTCTTTGATTAGAAGTTTTCGCGATTAGACGTTCTATTATGAACTCTATAGTGTTTAACACTTATCAAACATATATTAAACACCCTTAGTTATTAGATGCTCTTGTATCGTTTAAACACTTAAAGAGTAGCGTTTAACGCTTCTAACATATTTTCCTACACAATTAAGCATTATTTCGTTTTAGACGTTATCTTCAACTTCAAAAACAGGTTTCCTCAATAGTCTCTTGTGGTTCTCTTATGTTCATACACATGAAACCTAACACTTCTACAATTAAAAGAATGCTAATAACATAAACTTTTTAATAATTTATTTATTATGTACACATAATTTAATTTTACTAAGTTCCACACTAGCCACAAATTTCAATGTACATTTAACTTTTACACAGTGGGTGAGGCTTATTCGAAGTTGTTGGGAACACATATTGCCTCTAAAAAGAAGATGTAGTTCATTCCGTCAATTTTATGTAGTTAATCTTTCAGATTATTGAAATACAATTATAAAGTTTATGATATTTTATGAATTTAACTTGTAGTGCTCGCGTCAACCAGGGAGATTTGAGTGCATATATTATGTGATGAGACACATGCAAAAAATCATATCCGCAAACGTTGTTGACTCATGAAATTTGGTAATGTGAACATTTTATAACTAACATCTTAATTATTTATCACTATAAGTTGACTTAAATTGCTCATTGTGTAGATTTTCGATGATGTATCTCTTAGACCCGTCAATTTGGCCCCCCTTACATGGTTTGACCCTAACCCACGTGGGTTGGGGTCAGAACAATCCACAGGGCCAAAAAGCCCCTCGTAAAAAAAGCCTACGGGCCAAAATATCTTCAAAAGCCCTATGGGCTAGGGTCAACTCATGGGCCTTTTTTAAAAAAAATGTTCATTTTGAATACAAGGAAAAATATAATTAACTCCTAATTTGTTACAAAAATAGTTATTATAGAAAATAAATTGAAATTTTTATAGGAGGAGAGTTTTAGAATCAAGAAGCAAAAGCAAAATGACAATATTTATTGAATTAGATTCTCTAAGTATATAATTAAAGGATCATTTTATAAATTTGAAATTTAAATATTTAATTTGCTTTTTTTTAGGTTATAAGTCAGAAATTAACTTTTTATCTAAAATTATCCTAATAGAAATTTAAGAGAAGATTTTCTCTAATTGAAGCTCTTAATTTAAAAAAATAATGAGGCTTCTTTATTTTCTTAGAAAGCTATTGAAAAAGAAATTAAATATAAATGATTTTTTTTTTCATTTTATACTCAACAAATCATGCTCATAACATAAATTATAAGTAAAAAGAAAAAACTCATAAACCTTGTGCAGGCTAGAGTTGTATTCACCCATAGAATTCAATCTCGTCGTACTACTGATAAGTGCAAAAAAGTAGTAAATTTTCATATGGAATATTGGCACTTCTGTGTTGAATTGGGTACATTTGTATCAATTTTCCCCAATCTAGGAAAGATGAAAAGTAGTCACATGTTTCTGAGTTGTTGATTAAAAGGATATCATTTGATCCCTATTTTGTATATATTTCAGGTAAATTAAGAGAGAAGAGTAAATCCTGCAACATTTCACCCAAGCTAGAATGATCTCGCTTAAGCTAGATTCATCCAGGAAGCCATTGATTTTAAAGTCATTTTTGCTTAAGCGAGAATAATTTAGCTTAAGCGAGAATGACTATCTTCTCCAAGAAGTTTCATCTCGCTTAAGCGAGAATCATTTAGCTTAAGCGAGAATTCGAGCAGTATATATACTCATGAGTTGGAGGGGGGGAAAGCTGCGGAGGAAAGAAGACACAGAGCGACCCAAAGAGGTTTTCGTCCATTTTAGCTTTAGGATTCTCATCTTCATCTCTTAGAATGTCAATCGCCACCATGAGTGGCTGATCTCTTCTCTTGGGATTGAATGTAATCGATTCGAACTCAGATGTAATCTGGTGATATTTATATATAGCATTTCTGTTTTTATTCAACATTGGTATTTTTGTTCTGCTCTGAATGCTTGATTCTACCTGAACAATAGTTTCATGAATGTGGATTTTAGACTTGACTGGAAAGTATTTCTAAAACTCTGATATGAGCAAGAATACTTGATATTCTGTGATGCTAGGGATAGATTTCAGTTTATCAATTGCTTATAGCACTTGAATATAATGCTGGACAGTTTGTTGGATATGTGAGGAATCAATATTCAAGGAACTGCTCTTATGAATTTTATATGCGAGGAATCAATATAAATGACTTTGGTGTGTTGCATCAATGTTGGTAATTTCAGTTGCTATATGTTTGTATTCATCCAGATTGCAGACGAGTGAGATAGATGAATTCAATCCCAACTTCTCATATTAATCTTCGTTAAGTTATTTATTGTTATTATTTTACTTTCACGCAACATAGTTTTATTTATCAACATCCATCATGAATCAAAATGAACATCCTTGTATATATACTGTTTGAGATAACAATTTATCTATTTAATCGAAACTGTTCCTCATGGGTTCGACACTCTTACTTAAAAATCATTATACTACAGTTGACTGTTGGTACGCTTGCCAAAAGTTTAACAACTACTCACTCAAAATGTTTACATTTTAAATGTCATAAACATAAATATAAATATAAACATAAACATACATTTATGTTGTGTTCTAATTGAAAGTTAAAAATAAATTATTTAATGTGTTAGTTAAAGAATTGAAACACGATAACATTTGCCATTCTTTAGTATTTTAGTTCTATTTAAAATTTTCATTTTTTTTATAAATTTTTAAGAAATTAACTTTCTTTTTATAATATATCTTATGGTGATTTTGAGAAAAGATTATCATAGACAAAAAACCAAATTAAAACATAAGTTTAATTTACACATAAAATATTAATACTATTTTTGATCCAAAAATTTTAGATAATAAATTTTTTAATTATTTTTAATTTTAAATAATTAAAAATAGATCGAGTGATATTTTAGAAATAGAGAAAACAAAAGAGTGATTCTTTTTAAGAATTGTAAAAGCAGTGCAAATATTAAATCAATTTAATATGTTATTATCTCTTTGGGGTTATTTTGATATTACTAATTATATATAATTTTCTAATAATTGGTATCTGCAATATAACACATAATTGTATTAAAATTAACAACAAAATAAAGCATTTTTATAATATTTTAGTAAAATAAATTTGTAATACTATTTAGTTGTATAAAATTAAGTGTGTGGTTTGCAATTGTTTTTAATTATTTAAAAAAGTGATTATTTTGAATATTAAATATTCTATTAGTGGACTAAACCCACCTTAACCCTGACCTTAACCCCCTTGAGAGGGGGTCTTTGGGGGTTGGGACTTTTTTTTGGCTCCCATTTGAGGGCCTTCTTAAGAGGGAGTTTTTCAAGAGTGGGTTAGAGCTAGCCCTAGAGTCATGGATCAAATTGACAGCTCTAGTGTCTCTAATGGAGCAAAAGGTTCTAAAGAAAGTTTGGAAGCAATATAATTTTTTCCTTTTAAGTGTTTACAGAAGATAATGTTAGATTTTTTTTAGTTTTTGTATAGATATTAGATGTATTCATTGTTTCATGAGGTTAGGAAGTATTACTTGATGTGAAAATAGTAGGAAATATAATCATTATTTTGTTCCTTTTATATGTTATCTGAACTGTTTTAGGACTATTATGGTTTAAATTTCTAAATCTTGTTCATGTTTGTATGTGATAATAGGAAGCACATACAAACCTGTTATTAAAAAAGAAGACTTTTTTATAATGGTTATTGCTTGAACCTCTATAGAAAGTAACATTCTATACTGGTGAAGGCTCTAACTGCCCTATAAAGTGACATTTTTTATATTGTTAAGGCCTTAACCGGTATAAAAAGTAAGAGCTTATTATATATGTTGGAACGTTAATTGGTATAAAATGTCAAACTTTTTAAATTAGTTGGTTAGTGAATCAATATAAAAGGTCTAAATCAGATAAAAACTTATTCCTTTCCATAGCAAATTTTCTATACCGATTTTAGAATCGATATAAAACATTTACTTTTTATACCGGTTTTGAATTAGCATTAAAACTCGAATACTTTCTATATCTTCTATTTCTGTACCGATTCAAAAACTAATATAAAAAGGTTTTTCTACAACAATACTATAATTAAGAAAGTCATTAAAGGAAGTAAGAGAAGGAAAAATATTTATCAACAATTCATTTGCAATGGATCAAAGTAAGATCTTTAACCATTCTAATAATATAGTTGTGAGAATCATATATCCTAATGTCTTTATGAAATAAAATAGTCTCTTAAATTGTATTGGAATGATTGAAACTACAAGTTTACAAATCTAAGAGTGTGTTCATGATTGCACAATTTTGGTGTAATCCATAATGCATATATACTATGAATATTTTTATATTCCTTTTTGAAATTTTAAATAAAATTATTTAAAAGTAAATATTTAAAATATAAATTTAAGTGAAAATTAATGAATTTTAAGTACAATTCAAATCAAATTACTCAATAAAATATTAATACAAATAAATTTGACCTTTTTAAAAAAGTAAATTTAAATGAATTAAGTCAAGATATAAATTTTAATAAAATTAATATTTTACAAAATAAGTTAAATTTTATTAGTCTAAATAAAAAAATAAAAAAATATGAAATCAAATTTTAAATAGTTATTCCATGATTAAATTTTTTTACTAATAATTGTATTTTGATAATTTGATTTTTTTTAAAAAAAAATACTCAAATAAAATTCATTAATAATTATTAGTGGGTAACAAGTATTGGTCGGTTAGACGAATATCAATATATAATACCCACTCCATCAATAAATCTCTAATTAAATACTTGTATGCATTACTATGAATATGAATATTGTGAGAACTTAGAAAAGTATACTTTTATGAGTGATAGTGTTTTAAAATAATGATACTCTTTTATTTTATTAATAAAACACTTTTACATAAATAGAAAACTCATAAAAGAGTCTCATTACTTAAAAGCACTCTATCTCTCTAGAAACTCTTATCTAATACTTCTTCTCTCTAAGCTTACATAGAATCTATTCTTCCTTTTAAAGATTGAAGACCATTGGATTTCTTCTTACAAAAAGCTCATCAAGATCAATCAATTAGTTTCTTCTTTCGGGTAAGTTAGTTTTCAACCATTTCCTCGTCTTCTCCGTTTCATTTGGTTGCATGCGAGTTTTTACTACTCGCATGCGTTCTTGTATTATTTTTCTTGAATCTCTATTGATTAATGTCTTTGCTGATATCATTAAATCATTTTGATATTGTCTTTATGTGTAGAAAAAGGTACATTCTCTAGTGCAGAAAGGGCTTTAGATGTCTGTTATTTTTGCCTTTTAACGTCGGATATGTATCTGACGTCTTTGTGGGTGACATTAATCAGATGTCGGGCAGTGTATACCCGACGTCTATATAGACGATGGACTGGATATATCCAATATCTATACAGACGTCGAAGGTGCATATCCGACGTCTATATAGACGTCGGACTGGACATATCCAACGTCTATAGAGACGTCGGATGTAGGCATATCTGACGTCTATAGGCCCTGAGACGTTTTGTTCACTATAACTCATTCGACGTCGGTTTGGGCATTGACAAACGTCTATAGACGTCGGACAGTGCATTAACCGACGTCTACTGGGTGTTTTTTTTTTAAAATTAATTTATTTTTGCAATAAAACCACACTTGAAAAAAAGAAAATTGTCCCAAAACAATATACTATAATGTATATATATTCGTTTCATATAAAGAAAATTATATTTGATGTAAAAAACAGTCCAAAACCAAAACTATCAAAATATAAACTTAAAACTAAACCTAAATAATGTTCAACAACAAATTTAAGTGTTCCTAGCTCCATCTTTGCAGAAGATAAGTTGTCCACTCCCGCCTTATCTGCGTAATTGTTTGCTCTGGTATAGAAGATGTACTCTTGAAGCGCTGTAAAATGAAGAAAGATTCATTATGATTTCATATATGTTTAAAGATGAATTTGATTTGTAATGTATTGAAGGTATGCATCATTACCTTTATCCAGTCATCTGTAATGGAAGCTCGAATGATGATCTTAATCCAAGACATGACATAGAAGCCACATTCCTAGAGCTGTCAAAACGGGTAACCCAGCCCGACCTGACCCGACCCACCACAGGTTGGCCACTTAGTGAGTCAACCCAACCCGACTCATTTATTAGTGAGCCGAAAAAATTCGAACCCGACCCAACCCACCATGGGTTGGTGGGTTAAATGGGTTGGCTCAGTGGCTCACTTAATTAACTTTTTTTCACCCTCTTCTTCTCATATTCTTATAATATGTTACTTTGATTGATCAAATTGAAATAGTAATAATTTGACCAATTGATATAAAAGAAAATGAAACAAAAGAAATATATTGTTATATATATTATAAGCTATATCAAGCATAAAATTTTGCCAATTTAGTTTAATGAGACATACACAACCGTTTGATCAAGAAACTACATATAGCCCGTAACAAAAATATATAGCACAAGATAAAATTGTCATGCTTGTAGATAGGTCTAAAAACAAAATAAAACAAATGATATATTCCTGAATTATCCAATCTATAATATTATCCATCTATTAAATTGGAGTCCTGAATGGATAAATTCACAGTATTATGCTCTCTTGAAGCATGGTCTTCTTTATCTCCATCTATAATATTATCCAATCTATAATCTTAGGGTTTTATTTGCAGAGGAGAACTTTTGGAAAGACAGCAGCGCAAAAGACTCTATTACTAAGTACATGTTGTGCATTTTGAATAATTAATTTAATTAATTTGATTTCAATAAAAAAATAGGATTTGAATAATTAATTTAATTTAATTAAAAAAAATAGATGGGTTGGTGAGCCAACCCAACCCACCACGGGTTCAACTCGTGTGAGCCAGGTCAAAATTGGCTCGCATAAAAAAATTTGCATTTTTTTCCAACCCAACCCAGCTCAAACCCATGGTGAGCCAGGTTGGCTCACGGGTTTCAACCCATTTTGACGGCACTACACATTCCCATGAATATACGTGCTTGTTACACTAAAATGACAAACTAAATAGTCAAGAATTTAGATCATTCAATTACATCGAAAAAGAATTAGAAGTATAAATGACTTACAACCTTTGGATACAAAATTTTAACAAGTTGACCTCGGGCTTTACCAATAACTCGATTTTGATTGAAAACACAAAGTAAAATTAATATAACTATATTTATCATAAAAATTTAAGGTGAACATCAAATTCAAAGTCATTTTTGGAGAAACACTTACCCTTGAAGCATGGTCCTCAAGTCAGTTTTCATCTTCCTCTACAGCGAACAAAACCATATAATTTAACATTATTTGGGAACGATGACCATCAGCTGCTAGTGCGACCTATCACGAATCACAAATAGTTAAGTAACTAATTAAGTAAACTTTAATGAACTTTTACATATAACAACACCTACCCATCAATGTATGGCACAAGGTATACGCTTCTTTGTGACTCATCCATCCATGTTTGCAAATAATGTTGTTTGCTTTCAACTGTGTTACCAGAAGGTTGAATGGTCTGAGGTTCAACAAATCTGTAAATGGAAGATCGACCTTGGTCTACAATGATTGTGTCCATGTACCTAAAACAACAAAGTTAAGTTGTTAGAAACTAGGAATCTAAATAAAACTAATATGGAAGACAAAATTAACTATCTTACATAAACCATAGTTGAATGATGGAAACATTCAATATCCTGTCTCCCCCAATGACCTCCAATGCATCAGTCAATGTGATATATATTGGCACATGGGAAGGAGACCAAATACTCTCAAATCCCAGTATAGTTCTACTGGTGCTCTCTTCAACCTCGGTAATCTTGTCATTAGCTTTGATATAGGATCATCCTCCACTTCAGCAATCTGATCATTTTCATCTATGACTTTATCATGAATCGACTGCTTCTGAGGACGCGTGAACTGAAGATAAAAATTTTAAGGTTATGAATAAATATTTTTAAATTTAACATAGAAATACTAATAACAAAGACATTATACCTATGGAGTAGCAATGCGTGACATGATCAATGCTCTAGGCTAGGCTATAAATGATCCTATGGCCTCCCCCACAAACTGAATTTCTAGAGTGGGTACAGGAACCTGAGCCTGGGGATCCCGAACCTCGTCAATCGTCACACGCACGTGGTGAGGTAATATGGGAACACCATGAATAGTTTGCCTTGCATCAAGTACTCGTTCGACATCCACAATGCGTAGGGGATCCCCATCAACCAACAGCTCATACTGACCGCTATACCGAGTAGGTTCTACAGGAGAGCATGATCCTCTAGTGCTGACACGAGGTGGTGTGGGAGTTTCAGTGGGCCCCATGGTGCCCTACGTCATGGAATGCAACTTCTCTTCAAGCGCTCTTTATAATTTTTTTTGTTCTTGTAGCTGCTCCATGAATTATTGTTCCATTGATCTAATGCTTTGGTTGAGCCTTTCCTCCCACTGAAGATCCATCTTCCTTAGTGCCTCTTGACTCATTGATTGAGTGTTTTTCTGTGTAGGGCCAAAGTAGTCACGAAGACCTATCGCCCCAGGAACTCCACGTACACGTCCTTGGTGCTCGGGCTTTCCAATGGTCGTTGTTAAAATGTCGTCCCTACCATAGCCAACAAATGTTCCCTGAGTCTGCTGCTCAACCAACTCATCCTGCACATAAAAAAACCAAGTTACTTAGAAGACATGCTATGATAAATACACAACCAAACAATGTTTAGAATTTGAACTTACAATTCTTTGTGAGATCAAGGCAGCTAAAGAAGATGTCATGTTCCCATCAGATTTAGTTCGAGCAGCCTTCCACAACTCGTACCTAGCAAGTGGAGGTGCTAGGTTCGGGGACTGAAGCCCCAAGGCATTTGCTCGAGACTTCCTAATTTTCTTCTGCAGTTTTGCATAACCACCTCGTGATAACAAGTGTGGTGCATCGTTTAGCCTTTGCCTTTCTTAGGCGGCTAACCTTTTACCCTGTGAAACCATGTATATTCATAAGTGTAAAATGCAAAGAAAACCCAATGAAAAATTTGTAGATGTTAAGAAACATACCTTCCATTCCTCAGACTCTCTAGATGCACGAAACTGCACCCACTTATGAAGGTATAATGCTGACATGGATTTTCATGTTGTCTGTCTCCAAAGACATATAGTCGTGTGAGCCTTGTCTTGAAATCCCTCTATCTTATCTCTATATGCGATAAGACTTTCTTTCTAATCTGTGTAGTGTTTGGAATATCATAATGTTGCTGTTTAAAACAAAAAACATGTTAATGACATAATAAGATAAAAGAAATAAGTATATGACAATTCTTTTAAGTAAACATACCTGAATATCTTGCCATAAGAGGTTTTTCTCGACCTCCGGGATGTCATCCCAAGATGCATGAATGATAGAGACATGACTTTTTGCTAACTTCCCAAGATAACTCCTAAACCTATCAGCATTTGACCCTCATGCCACACCTGATCTGGGGTCAATTTCAACATCTGTCCTCTGCCCATCAACGCGTGTGGATGTCACTTCTGGCAATCGTGTGACGCCTCGACCACGTCTGGTTTGTCCTGATCCTGAGTTTGTGGCCGACATACCTGAAAAATATATACAAGGTTAGTAATACTTCAAATATGATGAAACTACATATAAAGTCATTACAAAAAATATCCCAACCTATTAAGATATATTTTTCTCCCAGATCCCTTCATTGTGATCACTATGAATTGCCTGGATGTCATCGACAACGTCATCAACTAAGTCTTAAATGGGTCTTGATGCAACAAATGTTGTGTCAAGTATATCAAGAAATCTTCATCATCATATCCGTGCATGTTTTTCCTTCTAAAACCACTGACCATTTTTTATTCGCTGGATCATTTACGTAGAATATTTGTCTTGCTTGACTAGCCATGATAAATGGTTCATTAGTGTAATTCATTTTGTTCAAGTCTACCAATGTGAAACCAAAGTCATCTTTCATGACACCAGAATTGATATCAACCCATTTACATTTTAAAACTGGGACTCTAAAACTAACATAATCAACTTCTCATATTTCTTGTATTATTCCAAAATAACTCATGGATGCAGTGATTGGGTTTTTGTCTTTAGAACTAGCAAAGTGCACAACCTCAGCTTGTAGTGTAACACCACTGCTTTGAAATATACTTTTGTCGTCTTCTACCTTTGTCTGAAAAGAAATATTGTTTATATAGTACCTAACATATGTAATGACATCTGTGTTCGGCCCACGACATAACCTCAACAGAGTTTCAAAAACATGTGGCGCATAAATCTTTTTCTTAAACCATTGTAAGAAGGTTTTCACATGTTCATTAAGATGCCATTTTTCACTCATTCTTGGGTGTGATGCCTTTATTTCATTAACGTGTTCAGAAATGTAAGGAATCACATCAACAGTGTTGTTTAAGATGTACAAATGAGCTTGGTCAACTTCTTTTCTACTAACACTTTGAATTCTCACACCTCGAACACCCATACCTTCACATTTTCCTTCATGTCTGCTCTTGGGAAGGCCTACTGGTTCACACCTTGGCATATAACTTGAACAAAATTCAATGGCTTGTTCTGCAACGTAACGCTCTATGATTGAAGCTTCTGGTCGATATTGATTCTTGACATATCCTTTTAACATCTTCATGTATCTTTCAACTGGGTACATCCACCTTAAGAAGACCGGCCCACATATTTGAATCTCTCTAACTAGAGGAACAATCAAATGAGCCATGATATCAGAAAAAGAAGGTGGAAAATACATCTCCAATTCACATAATAGTCTTATTCCTTCATTTTCCAATTGATCTAACCCTCGAGGGTCCACAACTTTCTTGCAAATGGCATTAAAGAACAAACTCCAACGTGTTAGAATGCCCCTAACAGAAGGAGGTAATATGCCTCGAATAACAACTGGTAACAATTGTTGCATCAATACATGACAATCGTGATACTTTAAACCAACTAACTTTAACTCTTGAAGAAACAAGGTTACTAATATTTGAAGAATAACCTTGCGGAACCTTCACACTTCTTAAAGAGTTACAAAAACTTTGTTTTTCTTTTTTGGAAAGAGTGTGACAGGCTGGGGGAAGATAGGTGCGTCTTCCTATTATCTGTGGATGTAACTTAGATCGGATTCCCATTTCAGCCAAATCTTGTCGTGCTTTTATTCCATCTTTGTTCTTCCCTTTCACGTTTAATAAAGTTTCGATGACATTGTCACAAACATTTTTTTCAACGTGCATCACATCAATACAATATCTAACATTAAGTTTACACCAGTATGAAAGATTAAAAAATATTGATCGTTTCTTCCAAATGTTTTTTGCAAAGGTACTTTTATGATGTTTTCCAAACACAATGTCAATGTTTTTTACTTCATTGTACACCTCTTCACCATTCCGAGGTTTGCACACAACCTCATCCTCAGCACTTCCATTAAATGCTTTTTTCAATCTACGATAAGGGTGGTTACGAGGAAGGAATTTCCGATGTCTTGTATATACCGTCTTCTGACCATGCTTCAATTGAATGTAACTAGTGTTTTCTTCACAATTGGGACATGCAAAATGACCTTTAACACTATAACCGCTCAAGTTTCCATACGTTGGGAAATCATTTATAGTGCAAAGCAACATTGCACGCAAACGGAAGTGTCTTCATCATATGAATCAAACACTTCCACCCCTTCTTCCCACAACAATTTCAAATCTCAATTAAAGGTTTCAAGTAAACATTAATGTCATTTCCAGGTTGTCTAGGACCCGATATCATCATGGACAACATGACATATTTTCTCTTCATGTACAACGAAGGAGAAAGATTGTATATCATCAACATAACGGGCTATGAACTGTGTTTGCTACTCAAGTTCCCATAAGGATTCATACCATCAGCTGCAAGTGCAAGTGTTAAGTTTCTTGGATCTGCACCAAATTCTGGAAATTTTTCATCGATCTTCTTCCATTGTGGTGAATCAGCTGGGTGTCGAAGAAGATTATGCACTTTGTTTTGACAACGTGCCATTTAAGGTTCTTCGCATCTTCTTTAACAGAGAACATACATTTGAACCTAGGTATTATAGGCAAATACCACATCACCTTAGCAGGTGCACCATCATTACCTTCATCAGTAGTGTGTCTAGGGATGACAATTTTACCCGCGAGCACGGGTATCCGCGGGTAAAATCCCCGGCGGGTAGTAACTATCCGCGGATAGTTACTACCCACGGGTAACGGGTAGCGGGTATTTTAATACCCGCTTTTAAACGGGTTGGGTACGGGTAGTATACTACCCGCCCCGCGGGTACCCGCTACCCGCGAAAAATTAAAAAACAAATAATTTATATATTTTTTAATTAAATTAATTAAAAATAAAATAAAATTATATTTTATTAGGTTAAATTTAATTAAATTTAATTTTAATTTTAATTTATATTATATTATATATATATATATATATATATATATTTTGTAATTTTATTTTAAATATGTATTAAATATTTCTTTTACTCCGAAATACATGAAATGAGAGTAGTCAAGGATGACCACAATCAAATATGCATCCGGAGAACAACACAAATACTGAACCGAAATTTTATCAATCTTATCCATAAATTCCAACGTACATGTTATAGCAAATTATGAAAAATAATTTTCTCAAACTGTCCAATCAGACAATTCAAAATTTAATACAAACGATTAAAAGATTAATCGTTTGTGTTAAATTTCAAACGGGAACTAAGTTTCACTCAATCATTTCATACTTATAATCTAACATGCTAATTATAATTACACAACTATCACAAGCGCATGCATGTTTAAAACCCAATAACACATGCATACCTAAAAGCCAAAAACATGCATACGTTAAACCCAATAACATGCATGCACAAAAGCCAATAACATGCATAGAAAAAAAGTTTTAAACAAAAAAAGCTAACCTTTTTAGCAGATTAAAATAACAATGGAGGGAAATGGAGTAATGCATAGACAAAAACGTAGGCCAAAAAGAGTCCAAAATGCCGCCCACGCACAAGCCAAAAACTACACCAAAACGTAACGAAAACAAATTTTAATCGGTTCAAATGGAAGATTTTTCATCAAAGAGTAATTTAATCGGAGTAAAAGAAAATTTAAACGGTCCATATTAGAGCGAAAACACACCTGGAATGCAATGCTGCAGACAGAAAACGCGAGGAAGATGATGAACAATGAGCGTAACACCTCGCGGGTTCGCGGGTGCAGTTAAACAACATATAAACGTCGGGTGCTTAGGGGGTCCGACGTCTATTATAGTATAGACGTTGGGGACTTCACTAATATGACGTCTTTATTATTTATAAATTCATTTTTGCGAGGTTTATAGGCGTCGGTTTGGGGGAGCCCGATGTCTCTGTGAACGTTTCACCTATCTTGTCAGGCAAATAGACGTCTGTTGGGGAGGGTCCCCGACGTCTATGATATTAAAGACGTCGGGACCCCTCCAAACGGACGTGTCTATATGCCTGACAGGTAGGTGAGAAATTAATTATTTCAGTCACTTAGACGTTTGTTGGGCGGGGCCCCGATGTCTATAATATTATAGACGTTAGGGACCCTCCCCAATGGACGTCTATATGCACACTTATTTACGAAAATGCCACCGGTCAATAATTTACGTCGGTTGTTTTGGGGTCCGACGTCTAACGGGTGACGTTAAAAGCCAATTATGCACTAGTGCTTACATTATTAGGCATTTTTGCCTTTTGGGTTTGTGAGCAGCTTTGTCAAGGTAAAGGAAGCTAGTCTTTAATTCTTTTGTAGTGTTCTTACTAACTTAATAAATGCATGTTGATGATCGATTTCATGTTGGAAATGAACTTTAGCTATTTTTGATGAATTGGATTTGTGGTGAGCATGACTAATTTGACTTGTATGGTTTCAATGTTTGATTCATGAAATTTTATTAGTTTGGACTTGGTTTTGTGAGATTAAGAGAATTTATAATATAAACAATTAAGCAAATTGATATGAGTTTCTATTTTTAAAACTATTTTGAACCAATGCATTAAGAAAGAAGCCCAATTTGATGAATATAACATGTTTAGATTCTCTCAAAAATACAAAATACAATTGTTGATATCTGATACAATGTTGAGCGGTAATGACTAACACTGAATGTCAACTTCATTGTGTAAGTTTAAGAGCATTTTAACTCTAGACCACTGAGCGTCCATCTGAACTAAGCGTCCTATTTTGCGAATGTCTTAGTGTTGAGCGACAAAAGGACACTATTGAGCGCCATTTTTGTACTACATGTCTGGGGCATTTTAGCTCTAGGACACTGAGCTTAACCTTTTGCCAGAAGAATGACACTGAGCGCTAGTGCTGCAAAATGGGTTGTAACCCGCAGGCCAACCCGACCCACCATAAGTTTGAGCTGGATTGAGTTTGAAAAAAATGTAATTTTTTATGCAGGTTAGTTTTCAACTGGCTCGCTTAGAACCCGAATCATCGAGTTGAATCCGTGATGGGCCGGGTTAGTTCACCAACCCACCTAATTTAATTTAATTATTTATTATTTTGTGTTTCAATATTATTAGTTAGCATTTTTTTTATTATATTGTAGATGGTGATAAAAAAGATGTTTCAAGAGAAAAATATTATAGATTTATCTATTTAAGACTTTAATATTATAAATGGACAAGTGATATAAAAATTATCAATATTAAAAACTTGTTTGGTTGCCTTTTGTACATGTTTTTGGATTACGCTTGGATTGTATGATACTTTTTTTATTTATTTTGAATTGTCTTTAGAGTTTAACATCATTTTAGTGTGAAATTTATTCATATTTGAATTAAAAAAATTGTAATTTTTTTTTATTTTAAAAAAACTTATAATTAAATGAGCTAGTGAGCCAACCCGTTTAACCACCAACCCGTGGTAGGTTGGGCCGAGTTCAAATTTTTTCAGCTTGTTAATAGGCGAGTCGGGTTAGGTTGGCTCACTAAGTGACCAACAGGCTGGGCCGAGTCGAGCTAGGTTACATGTTTTGATAACTCTACTGAGTGACACTCTTTGTAGAGGTCAGGTGCTAAGTGCCACTTTTGAGTACTAGTTTTTCTGTTAGATTTGTTTTCTTCTTTTGCTGTTCGAGAAAGATCTATAATGGATCTTATGTATGTTTATGATTATGATTGTGTTTAATTGATGTGAAAATGTTATTGTGAGCCTTATAATGATGATGTTATTTAAGGAATTTTAAGGAGAAATTCTTGGTGGTGGTAACTTTAGTATATGCATTGACGTATGAGATTCAATAAGGAGGTATCTTGAATTCTAATAACCAGTCATACTCATGCAGAGTATGATGAATTATATGGTAAAAGTCACATGAAGTCCTAGTCATTGGACTTGTTTGGTCCTCGATGCGAAGGAGATTAACCTTTTGAGTAGTAGGGTGATAACTCATTTATCTATGGCTCTACAGAACATAAATATTATTACAAGTGCACGCCTCTAGTGAATTCTAATGTCAATGACATGTATCCTGGATAATTGAGTTTAATGTCTACTATTTGTGTGTATATATGATTTATTGTATTTAATCCATGCTTAGTTTATATTTGATATGATTTCATTGTCTTAGTATAGTTCTTTTGAACACTAACTTACCATGTTGTTCCATTTTGTGTTTTATTTGTTTTTTTTACAATGATCACTTCACAATATTAACAAATGAGGATTAAGTAATGATACGTCTCTAATGGAAAGAGGAGGAGAAGTTGCTGAGTAGTTCTTATATTCCTAATAGTTATTTTTTACATGAGTTTGTTGTTTTAAAACAATGTTATCTATATTAGTTGTATATATTTTCTTATTATAGTTATTTTTTGAAAGATAATTGTATTAATTTCTTACATATAAAATCTATCTATTTTTAGATTTATCAATTATTATAATATGTTTTATTTAATAATTTTATATTATTAAATGGAATGTTACAAATATTCATTAAAAATACTAATGTAAAAACATGCACACATGTGTTTACTTTTTTATGATAATAAAAAAAATAAAGTAAAATTATAAAAATAAATATAAATATGTTTTATTAGTTTTATATGTAATATTTTATAATAAATAATTATTTTAGTTAAAAAATAATTAAATTTTAATAAAATTTGAATTAAAATAGAAAAAAATCACTTAAAAATAAAATTGATAAGCGATTACTTAGTAAAGTATAAACTTGAAAAAAATTGTGTACATCAAAATAAAAAATACTCTGTATATAATATTTATATAACTATAATATAGATATAATATAATAAATAAATTTCCTATATATAATATTTATATAATATAATATAGATATAATATAATATAAATTTCCTATTCATCACAAATTTTACCACAAATATGAATATTTTTTTGTCCTGATTAAATTTAACTTAAAAATATGAAGTTTGTATTAATATATATATATATATATATATATATATATATATATTTATTTATTTATATAATATGAGGTCTTTATTCTAATTATTGAATTTTAATATATTAAAATAAAATAATATAATAAAAATTAAAAGTATAAACTCATTAGCATTTCATAAAACCAATTTGATTTACAGAAAATGTTCCAGTTCAGTTTTTTTTTCCCCAAAATGCTTCTACTTTTATTGGTTCACTTCGGCTTTTTTGGATGGAATATTTGTTCATACTCAGGAATAGATAGCCGAATTCAAAAGGTTGCAGCAGGAATGAACTTCAGAACACTCTGATGCTGAATCCAGCACATAACTCTTCTGATTCTCACCATCCAAATCAAACCAAGTTTCTCGTGTTGGCTAACTCAGAACGTTAGCACAAACACACGCACAGCGTCAACACCTTCGAAAGCAAACTTCGAGAGACGAAGAGAGAGATATGTTGGAGGCTAAGTGTTTGAAGAAAGCAGTGGTTCCTTCCACTCTGATTGACTACCCTTCTCCTGGAAGCATCCAGTGCACTCGCCTTGCACTTCGTGTGAGTACCATTACCATCTCCATTTCTCTCATCTTCCCTTTTGTCTTATCCCTTTTGAAATCACTGTAACCTCTTTTTGTTTGTGATGACTTCTCAGGTTAGCGAGGATGGACGTTCTTGTGTTGTCTACATAGCTTCCGGTCCCCACATTTATAAGCTCCACCTCCACGTATGCACCCTTCTTCATTTTCTCTACCCGAAGTGTGGAATTTTAGTAGTTTTATTTTTTTTCTTCAGTTGTAGACTTTTGTTGTCACAAGCCCCTTTCTTGATGTGATGTGGTTTTTGAAGTGGTTAAACGACACTGGAAAGGAAACCATCGATAGAAAAAAGAGAAAGTTTGAAAATGCATCTAATTGAGTTATTTGGTTTGGATGTTATAGAGACTTGGGATGGGGTTTGTTGTTCTAGTAAAATTCATTGTGTTTGTTAGATAGGGCGTGATTGGATGAATTTCTCAATGAGCAGTTAACAGAAAAGAAAGTAAGAAAGTAAGAAAGTAAGAAAGTAAAATTGGATAAGTTTCTCCCATTAGTTGAAATTAGCCTATGCATCATTGGAGTACATGATTGTTCTAGCTTAATCAGTAATCTCGAGTTCAAGTCCTATGTGCACAGATGTGTTAAATACTACAATGAAGAATTTTATCACGGATGTGATCTTACATGACACGAGTAGGACTATCTAGTCTCAGAAAATAAATATTAGATAATGAATGAGCCAATATATAGAAGCTATCTCATTTAGCTTCTTTAAAAACTGATTAGAACTTATGCATAAATAAAGTTTTAACTTTTGTAAATTTGTTTTACCTTGTTATTTTTTTTTATCTGTAAATGTTTATCGACAAATTCATCCAAACATACTTAAGTAAACTTTGTTGTGCTAAAACACAAAGTATCACTTTACTGATTTATTTTGGATATTGTTTTTTTTAACTATGGTTTATATATTACTCTGTAGATTGCTTTGGGAGAGTCTTCAGTCAATGAAGGAAAAGATAGCCTGTTGATACCTGAACACACTGAGGTATATATAGGTTTGTAAAGAAAATCCTACTTCCATGATCTTTGCGAATGCTTACTTATTTACTAATTTAATAAGTCTGCATATTGTTGTCTCTTACAGATTATTGACTCTTCATTACTCAACCGATGTCCTCATCGTTCAGAAATTCAGAGTATTGCTCTTGCTGAGGTGGAGAGTAAGTGACTTTTCAATTATGAGCGTTTCTTTAATATTTTGTTTTGCTACACTGTGTCTGTCATCAAAACTTGCATGGACATAACAGTTCTATATTTTAACCTACTATGATTTTAGGCTGTGGTGATGTAATGTTGGGAAGTGTGGATTCATATGGTCATCTCATTGTGTCTAAACTAGATGCATCTGGTGAAGGTATTTTTTCTTTTCTTTTATGTTAACCATTCTGGCTTTCCCTGTGTAGATAATTAAATTTAACTTGATTTATTTTGAAGTAGACCTACTGGCATTTGATTATGATGTTCTTCTAGAAAAATATAGTCATACTCATTTAAAGACATTGGATAGCCAACTAAAAGGTGGAATCTCCCACCCAAGAGTACTCTAAAAAATTTGACACGAGAACCATTGTATACCTTCAAGGTAAGCACAGACTTAAAGTTAACATATTGATGGGAGATAATTTTCTGATAACTAAAATAAGAAGCCTGGGTTTCCATATTAACATCCTATCTGTTCATTCTTCAGATAGTCTGATGCCAAGGGGTATGGCCAATTATGTTTGTGAAGAAATCACCATAGCCATTTACTTGCCTAATGTCCAAGACAATGTTGATAGAATCAACCTGCTTTTTCAAATTAACTTTTGCTGTCTGCATTTTCCTTCTCCCATATTTTAATTTTATCCAGCTTTTAAGTTATCACTGAATCATTGTCTTAGATTTTGTTGAACATATCTGCAGATGTTGATAAGCTAACATATTCTGCATTGCCTCATGACAATGGTATTGGGGAAGGCAGTTGGTCAGGGCTCTGCTTTTGCCCAAATCAATGGTCCACGGTAGGCACTGTACAATTGATGGTGGTTCCATTTACACAATTGTTTTTTGAAAAACCTTAAAGTGCCTTACTCAGTTTTTACTTTATCCAGACAGCTGTTGCCCATAGCTTTTGCAAAACCGTTGATATTTATGATCAAGACATGCACATTCGCACATTACGACCGTAAGTGGTTTTTATTTTCTGTTTTCAAGTTCAATTCTTTGGAAATGTTTACTTTCCACCATTCATTCATATTCTAATTCTTTCCATGTGGTTGATGTAATGTTAATGACATGCACCTCAAAAGAATTTGATACATACTTGAGAAGGGTCCGGGAAAAGATTTAGTGAAGGGTTGCATGGATGGCTTGAGTTCAATGATATTTCATTATCCTTTTTATAAAGATGTTTTAAATAATAAATTATTTTACATTGAGAACAGGAGTAAATTACACTTAACACCTACATCAATCTTCCTTATATTGGTATATGATATAATATTTTTAAAATAAAGGTTAGTGTAATTATTAAGAAGTAGCCTTTAAGCCTAACTCAATCCCGCAAAACCTACTTCTAAAGTGAGGTTGTACTCACTTATATGTTATAAATTGACATAATCTCTAGTCTATGTGAGATTTCCAACACCCCCCTCATGTCGAAGTATATACATCTCAAGCGTGAGACTATACATTAATGAGTGATCCTGTTAGGAGGTTAAGAGTGTATGAAAGAAGAAAGAAACATTAGCTGGCCTAACTGCCTTGGCAGTTAGGAAAGGCGGGAAGGGGTTGTATAAATAAACATTGTATGTTGTTTAGAGAGGACTGTTTTTGGAGAATTGTTGTTCAATAGGAATTCTTTAATTCCTGTAAGGGGGAGGTTAAGCTCTCATCACTAGTTTACTTTGTACTCTTGATTGTTGATAATACAAAGAGAGGTTATACAGCATTCTTTGAAGTCTTTTGGGAGTGTGTAGTGTGCGTTTCAATAGGTTTCTACACCAGAAACCTATCAATTTGGTCCGACCTGCCGGATATTGCGTTGTCGGAGAAAGCCATGGAAGGGAGAATGGAGACACTGGAAATTACAATGGAGGGGATGAAGGCGGAGGCGGCCGCTGTGAGACGAGATATACAGCAGATGATGCAGATGATGGGGGTGAGAACGAATAATCACGAAGGAAACTCTGAAGGGAGTGACAGTTCGGTGAATGATAATGGGGGAAGACTTGATCATGGGGGGATACCGCACAATTGGCGAAAACGGGTGGATCTACCATCGTTCGAAGGGGGGGAACCTCATAGCTGGATTAATCGGGCAGAACGGTTCTTTCACATTCAAAAGGTGGCGGAGGAGGATAAGGTGGAGCTTGCGTATATTAGTATGGAAGGCAGTGCGAGTTATTGGTTTAACGTTTGGAAGGAAAAAGCCAAGATTCGTTCTTGGACGGCCCTAAAAATGGCGTTAGTAAATCGCTTTGGAGGGGGATCCAGAGGATCTGTGTTTGAACGGCTCGCGACAATGCGGCAAGAGGGATCAGTGGAGGAGTACGTCCGGAGCTTTGAAATATTAATAGGTCAGACTCGGGGGTTATCGGAGGAGCTGGTGATGGGGTTTTTTCTCGCCGGACTGCGAGAAGACATCAAGGGACAAGTCCGTATTCATGATCCTCAAGAATTCATGGTTGCGATCAGGATCGCGCGGGATGTAGAAGATGCGATGATGAGAGCGAAAGGAGGGGGATGGAACGGGATGAAAGTTAACCCATCGGGGTCGCGCATGGTAGGATCGGTAATACGTGGCGAAACCGAACGTCTGTCCACGAACCGGACAGGGGGAACGGAAGGCAATGGATCAGCTAGGAGAGAGGGAGCGATGCCGACGAGCAGCTCGAGAGGGAGTGTGACCGGAGGCGCCGATAATCGGGGACGGACGGTGCGAAACTTACCGTATCCGGAATTTCTTAAAAGGAGAGAAGAGGGTCGTTGTTTCCGGTGCGGAGGACCCCTTTGCTCCTGGCCACCGCTGCTCGGAGAAGAGTCTGCGAGTATTGTTGTTGGCGGAGGATGAGGAGGACGACCCGGAAGAAGGGATAGATCAAAATTCAAAACCTATGGAGTTATCGGCTTGTTCCGCAGGAGGGTTAACCCAACCGAAGACGATGAAATTGAGGGGAAAGATTGGGCACCGGGAAGTGTTAGTCCTCATCGACAGCGGGGCCAGCCACAACTTTATTAGCCGGAGACTGGCGGAAGAGCTGAAGTTACCCATAAATGATACGCCCCCTTATCAGGTGAGTTTGGGGGATGGACAGCGGAAAGAGACTAGAGGGTGTTGTGAGCAGGTAAAGATCAAATTGGCAGAGGCCGTGGTTGAGGAGAGGCTCCATTTATTCGAACTGGGCGGAGTAGACATCATATTGGGGGTTGAATGGCTAGCTAAATTGGGGGAGGTGATGATAAATTGGAAAGAAATGACAATGGGGTATATCGAGGAAGGTAAGAAGGTGAGGATACGAGGAGACCCAGCTTTAGCCAGACAGCTGGTGGAGCCTCAATCTTTATTAAAATTGACAGATGCTGAGTCATGGGTCATAGCTTGGGATATGGGTCGAGTGGAGAAAGAGGTGGACGGTGAGGGGCCAGTTGATTTGACGGGGGAGCAGAAAGCGGAATTGGAAACCGTGTTGCAGGCGCACTATCACGTTTTTCAGGAAATGCAGGGATTACCACCATCTAGGGATATGGAGCACCGAATTCCGCTGAAGGAAGGAGAGGATCCAGTAAATGTGCGTCCCTACAGATACCCACACCTGTTAAAAGGAGAAATTGAGAGACAAGTGGCGGACATGCTGGAAGCCGGGTTGATTAGACCAAGCACAAGCCCTTTTTCTAGTCCGGTTATATTAGTAAAGAAAAAAGACCACAGTTGGCGGTTCTGCGTGGATTATAGAGCTCTAAATAGAGCCACAATACCGGATAAATTTCCTATACCTGTAATCGAAGAGCTCTTAGATGAATTGAGAGGAGCTATCTATTTTTCGAAGATCGACTTAAAAGCGGGCTATCATCAGATTAGGATGGGGAAAGAAGATATTCAGAAGACAGCTTTCCGCACACACCAGGGCCATTACGAGTTTTTAGTGATGCCCTTTGGCCTCACAAATGCACCATCCACGTTCCAGAGCGCGATGAATGGGCTCCTGCAGCAGTATCTAAGGAAGTTTGTACTGGTTTTTTTTGATGACATTTTGGTATACAGTACAAGTTGGGAGGAGCATCTTGGGCATGTGGATTTGGTGCTAGACAGATTAGAACGAGATGGCTGGGTCGCTAATAGAAAGAAGTGTGACTTCGGAAAAAAACAGATAGGTTACCTGGGACATAAAATCTCAGAGAAGGGAGTGGAGATGGACACGGAGAAGATCAAAGCTGTTTTACAATGGGACGAACCAAAAAACCTGAAAGCATTGAGGGGTTTCCTCGGTTTAACAGGGTACTACAGGAGATTTGTGCAAGGATATGGGAAGCTTGCAAAGCCTTTAACAGAATTGTTAAAAAAGGGTAAATTTGTGTGGTCGGAGCAGGCTGGAGCAGCGATGGAGGCACTGAAGGCCGCGGTTACGTCGGCGCCAGTCTTGACTTTACCAGATTTTACGCAGGTATTCCATGTGGAATGCGATGCTTCGGGAGGAGGGTTGGGTGCCGTGCTGACTCAGAACAAGAAACCTATTGCCTATTTCAGCAAAGCACTATCGGAGGGATCCCTGAGTAAATCTATCTATGAGAAAGAGTTAATGGCAGTGGTCTTGGCAGTCCAACATTGGAGACCCTATTTGCTAGGAAGGAGGTTTGTGGTACATACTGACCAACGCAGTTTGAAATACCTACTGGAGCAGAGGATTACAACCTACAGTCAACAAAATTGGATAGCCAAGTTAATGGGCTATGACTTTGAAATTGTATATAGAACAGGGAGTTCAAATAAAGTGGCAGACGCCCTGTCCAGAAAAGAGGAAGGCGGTATGGAGGAAGCGGCATTACAGGTACTATCCCGATCATATTGGCAAGACTTCCAAGAAGTGTTGCGAGAGGTCGAAGAAGATGAAACGTTGGGCAGAATAATAAGCGATATTAAGAAAGATCCAAACTGTCATCCAGCTTACACATTGGAGAATGACAGATTGCACTACAAGGGGAGGCTCGTTATATCCACCAAATCGGCTTGGATCCCCAAA
The DNA here is from genome assembly GCF_029865625.1 of Vigna umbellata. Taxonomy (NCBI): domain Eukaryota; kingdom Viridiplantae; phylum Streptophyta; class Magnoliopsida; order Fabales; family Fabaceae; genus Vigna; species Vigna umbellata. The sequence continues at coordinate 12,064,852 of NC_142171.1, read as the reverse complement.
TTATTAGCTGAGTTCCATGTGACCAGCACAGGAGGCCATTCTGGGGTGTTTCGCACATACAGGAAGATTGCCCAAGCTTTATATTGGGTAGGCATGAAGAAAGCAGTCACGGATTTTGTGGCGGGGTGTGTGGTGTGTCAGCAGCACAAATACATGGCTGCATCACCGAAAGGGTTATTACAACCCTTACCGATACCCCAAGCAGTGTGGGAGGAGGTCAGCATGGACTTTATTGTGAAGCTACCCAAATCTCAGGGCTATGATGCCGTATTGGTAGTGGTAGATCGATTAAGTAAATATGCCCACTTCATGGCACTCAAACATCCCTATTCGGCAAGAACAGTGGCAGAGGTGTTTATTAAAGAAGTTGTCAGGTTGCATGGGATTCCGGTTTCGATTATTAGTGATAGAGATCCCCTATTTTTAAGCCTATTTTGGAAGGAGCTTTTTAAGATGCAGGGAACCCAGCTTAAGATGAGCACAGCATACCATCCGCAGACAGATGGGCAAACGGAGGTGGTGAATAGAATTGTGGAAGGATATTTGAGGTGCTTTTGCTCGGAACAACCTAAAAGCTGGAATGCAATGCTACCGTGGGCAGAATACTGGTATAATACCAGTTACCAAGGGGCTGCTCGGTGCACACCATTTGAAACGGTGTATGGTCGGGCTCCTCCATCTTTGAGCCGGTTTGTTCCAGGGGAGACGTCAGTGGAAGCTGTAGCCCAAGATCTGATGACACGGGACGAGGCATTGAAGCAATTGAAAGTCCATTTAAATCGGGCCCAAGATTTAATGACACAGCAGGCAAACAAAAGGAGGACAGAGGCAGATATTAAGGTGGATGACTTGGGTCTATTTGAAGATTAGACCCCATCGACAATCTACCATGCCTACTCGGTTACATCCCAAACTTGCAGCTCGTTATTTTGGACCGTTTCAGGTGATTCAGCAGGTGGGAAAAGTGGCATACAGATTGCGGTTACCTGAATCAGCAAGGATACATTCAGTCTTTCATGTATCACAGTTGAAGAAAGCTGTGGGGGAAAAACAAGTAGAGAAGGATCTACCAGCTGAGTTGCAAGCAGATGGACCAACTTATTGGCCGGTGAGAGTTCTAGGGGTTAGACAAAGGCAGCAAGGAGACGATATAATACAACAAATTTTGGTAGAGTGGCAGGAAGGAGGCAGAGAAGGAGCAACCTGGGAGGATAGGGTGACTATTCAAGATCAGTACCCTGAATTCAACCTTGAGGACAAGGTTGTTGAAGGGGAGGGAGGTAATGTTAGGAGGTTAAGAGTGTATGAAAGAAGAAAGAAACATTAGCTGGCCTAACTGCCTTGGCAGTTAGGAAAGGCGGGAAGGGGTTGTATAAATAAACATTGTATGTTGTTTAGAGAGGACTGTTTTTGGAGAATTGTTGTTCAATAGGAATTCTTTAATTCCTGTAAGGGGGAGGTTAAGCTCTCATCACTAGTTTACTTTGTATTCTTGATTGTTGATAATACAAAGAGAGGTTATACAACATTCTTTGAAGTCTTTTGGGAGTGTGTAGTGTGCGTTTCAATAGGTTTCTACACCAGAAACCTATCAGATCCGATAGTGGGTGAAACAATATGCCTAACAAACAACAAATCTTACTAAGATAGTGATAGGATATAAGGTGATAGGTTATAATGGGTTTAGGAAATGAGGGCAGTTAAGAGGGAAGAGTTGTTTGACAGTTAGTTAGTTAGTGGGAAGGGGAAGGGAGTTTATAAATAGAGTGTGTGTTTTGTACAGGGGGAGTTAGTCATTTTGTACATTTGGTGCAGATTGGATAATTGTTCTAGTGGAGGGAGAGAGGCTTCCTTGGGGGTGATTCTTTGTACATTGTTTCACTCATATATCAATAATGTACATACTATTTTTGTGTCTTTTCGTGTGTGCTTGAGAGTTGAGGAGTGTTGATCAGTTTCTTGACAAAAGAAACCTATCAGATAGACTTTAACAATAGTTTTGATACCATGTTAAAAAGTAAACTTTAAGCATAACTCAATCTCACAAAACCAACTTGTACGGTAAGGTTTGCACCCATTTAGATATTATAAATTGGTCTTATTTCTAGTCCATGTGGGACTTTCAACATCAATTTTCCTTATAGTGGTATATGATATAATATTTTTTAAATAGAGGTTAGTGTAATGAATAAGAGATGTCAATATAATGTCCTTCAAATCATTAATGGGAGTTAGGAGGTTGACAAAAGGGGGAGTTAGGATAAATTTGACAAAATTTAGATGTTTGTGTAATTTTCTCTAAACATAATTGGTCTGTCGTTGTTAGCAGCTCTCTGTCTTTAGACGAGTAGAAGAAGTTGATAATATTTGGGTTTAGATATTGGACTTGGAGTCTACATAGAGCAAGAAACCCTAATAACAGGGTCACTACCCCCATTACTCCCAAGTAATGGAGTGGAGAATAACTATCTTTATGGCTATAAAAAAAGACCTCTACATTATCACTAGAAGGGAGAGATGCACATTGAATGTTTCTGGTCTAAGTAGCATTTTAGATTTAGCAGGGACAATAATGATAAAAGGTTGAACTATTTCCTATGACTAATTCTTTCCAAGGACACTCTAATCACTATAACCATTTTGAATGCTCCTTCACTTTTTTGGAATTCTCTCAAACAAAATGGTTATCTGTTTCAAGATGGCAACCATGTTTTTGACAAATATGTCCCAAAAACAAAAGGAATATTGTTGACAAATGTTTTTATCTGTTTATATTTCTTTTTTGAGAATTTCCCCGTAATTAATTTGTCCTTTCAGGCTTTGGTACCCTACTTCATTAAACTTCTTGCAAAATGTAGTTAAAGGAGATCAAAGTTCTACATTAGCTATTACGGAAGGAAGCCAGGTAAATTTGTTGACTAATGGTTTCTTCGATGTTTTTATTTGTTGCAAATTGTATAACATGGACACTCAATTTTGGTGTAATGTTTACACATTAGACTAGACACATGTTTTGCATGGCCTCTGAAGCACGAACTAAGATATGGATCCGGGTGACATCTAAATTAAAAGTCATGTGACATGAGGACATTGCTTATTATTGAAAAACATGGCTTCTAATTGTGGTTCTTCAAATAATATAGGCTATAAGGAATATAGAATATAAGTAATTCACGGTTAGGATAGATCTAAACCTGCTCATTATACAAAAATATAGATATATATAGTACGACTTACCATGCCAACTATGAAACAACTTATTAGAAACACAAGACAGCCAATCCGAAACGTCACAAAATCCCCAGCTCTTCGGGGATGCCCTCAACGCCGAGGAACGTGTACTAGGGGGGATAAATTAGCACTTTCTAGAAAGAATAGGTGCATTTAGAAGCTTCATCATTGAACTTTGAATCAGACCTATGCACCCTCTCACCATGAGATCTGCAAAGGCAGGAGGATGGTCACTTGAGTCTCTACTCAATATAAAAACTCTAAGAAAGAAAAAGACCCGCTCTTCACAAAAATCACTCAAGATTTGTTATGAACAAAGTTGTGGCAAAAGTTCACAAATATTCTCCTTATATAGAGAAGCTTGGGCATGGGAAGGAGTGATAAAACACTTCCTTTCCCAAACCCTCTATCTAAACAGGAAAGAAGTCTAACTAAGCCATCCAAACATCCAAACAAAGGTTTGTTACGTGAAAAGCTATTCTCTTTTATCTCTAAACTCTTGGGAACACCCTCCCCTGTATTTTCATCTCCATTTCTAGTTAATCTTCTTGAATTGTGTTAGAAATAAAGAAGCTTGTTTCTCAACACTAAGAGGGGAAGTGAATTGGTGATTTATAAAAACATGCACTTTTCAAGTCTTTTTTCAGAAATAGAATGATCTTTAAAACTGTTAGAGAACTAACTGAAACATTTCATTCATTCATTCACTCTTACAAGGTTTTGGTATTCTATATATATATACAAAATACCATGACAGAGTACAACCCACCTCTTAAGTTGGGTGCACACACACAAAAACAACATAAACTTAATACATTTCAACACTCCCCCTCAAGCTGGAGCATATAGATCATATGCACCAAGCTTGGAACATATAAACTGAATCCTAGGCCCTCTTAAAGACTTAGTCAGAATATCTGCAAATTGTTCATTAGAATTGACAAACTCTGTAATGAGATCCTTGGACAACAACTTCTCTCTGATGAAATGACAATCAATTTCTATATATTTTGTTCTTTCATGGAACACTGGATTGGAGGCAATGTGAAGAGCTGCTTGGTTATCACAATACAACTTCATAGGCTTATTTTCACAGAATTTTAATTCTTGAAGGAGTTGTTTGATCCAAATAAGTTCACATGTGGCTATGGCCATAGATCGATATTCAGCTTCTGCACTAGATCGAGCAACAACACTTTGTTTCTTGCTTTTCCATGATGCAAGGTTCCCTCTAAGGAGTACACAATATCCTGTGGTAGAACTTCGATCATTCAGACAACTAGCCCAATCTGCATCACAGTATCCTTCTAACTCAGTACTTCCCTTGTTCTCATACAACAGTCCATGTCATGGATTCCCTTTTACATATCTAAGGATGCGTACCACAACATTCCAATGATCAATATGAGGATTTTGCATAAATTGGCTCACAACTCCCACTGGATAAGAAAGATCAGGTCTTGTTATGCTAAGATAGATTAGTTTTCCAACCAACCTTCTGTATCTTTCTGGAGATTACAAAGGTTCACCGTGGTCTCTCATCAAGCTTCTTCTTGATGTCTTCCGAAGATTCCACTTCCAAGAACATTCTCAACTCTTCCACAGCTGCTTGGGCTTCAGTCATGAAGGAGACCATATCATGGTCTATCATTTTGAGACATGCAAGCTTGTTTGCTGTATCATAGAGACGTTGAATATCATTAGCATAAATGCTTTGAACTTTCTTCCAAAAAGAGTGACATGTTTTGAAGGCTCTAAGAGATATCAAAAGTCGGGGTTCCACAGATTGCCACAATAGGGCACACAATTGGAAATTTGCTTGTTTCCATTGTTCAGCTTTTTCAGAAGGTACTTGGCTTCCATCTTGCTCAAGGTGGTCATAATGTCCTTGACCGAGAAACCACATTTCCACGGCAGCAGACCAAGAGAGGTAATTCTTTCCGTTTAGCTTTTCGGAAGTAATTGAGGGACTTCCAGAGAAAGAAAGAACACTTCCAGATGCCATTGTTGATAAAAATAGGAGAGGAACCAAAAAGGAGCCAGAAAACCGAGAGGAACTAGAAAACCCTAGGGGTTTCTTAGGGTTTTCTTCAAGGGGAGCTTCTGGACCTCACTGAAGCAGGGTTTTGAGGGGCAGAGCAGAGAGAGGAGGTCCAGGCGACGACTATGGAGGTGTCGCGGTGACTTTCTGGCGGCCAGAGGGTGGCACGTGAGCTGCACGCGCCTGTTCGCAGCGCACAAAGAAGCAGCGCACAAAGAAGCGGCGCGTGGGGAAGAATCAGATGCCGACACCGGTGGGGTTGGTCGTCGCGTGAAGAGGCGAACCAGATCCAATGACGGCGGACGACAGCGGACGGTGGCGGACAGATGCGAGATGGCATAGAACCAAGTTGAAGAGCTTCAAACTGCAGTTGACAGCTGCAGACAGTGGCAAGACAACTGCGGACGGCGACAATGGGCACCGGACAAATGCAAACAACAATGACAATGCAATGCTGGTGGACCACTTTAGGACAGAAACTAGAGCAGGATGAACCTGCTCTGATACCAACTTGAGATAAAAATATGTTCTTGAGGGCTTCAAAGACACCTCTCATGTTCTGTTATTTATATAGATAAAGAGTTGATACAATAGAGAGATAGAAGGTCAAGTCACTGTCCTAGACTGCTAGGTACAATGATTAGAGATAACCCAACACACTAGCCCCTATTTTAGTCCTACTGACTACACTAACAAGTAGACTTAGTAATTATTCTAACAGTAATATTCTATAGATTGTGTTTTTTATTACAAAAATGATGTTGCAAGCTGCTTTAATTGTGTCACTAATTGCCTGCTTAATTTGTAGTTTCTTTGTAAGTTGCCTAAATTGAAATCTCAAGCATGATGTTTAGTTTCACATTGACTGGTGATATGACTAAATGGCGTATATAAGTAGAGTGGAATTCTTATTTTCCAGTCAATTTTGTGGTGTTGGAGTTAGATTCAAATCCAAATTCTAAGATAAGACATGGGTGCTCTAGTCATGTATCAATTTCATTTCACTCAACCTTCTTTATTTTATTCTAGCACATTACATGCACATGCATTTCTGTTTTTGAAAGTTTTAGAATACAGTGTCTTGATTTTTGAGAGTGAAGTAAGACTTGCCACAATGGTAAGGTTGTCACTTTGGAGCCACAAGTTCAAATCTTGGAAATAACCTCTTTGTGGGAGTAGTACTGTATGTGTCTACCCTCCTTTATCCCACTAGGTGGGCTACTATTGCTTTTTGTATATCTGTCTTCACATGTGTCTGATAGGATTTAATATGATAGGTTATAATGGGTATTAGGTGTGCAGGAGAGAGAAAACAGTTGAAGAATTAATTGTTCAGTTTAGGAATTAATTGTTGTTGGGTAGTTAGAAGTGGGCTGCCTTTATAAGAAGGCAAGGGAGGGTCTGGTAGGGAGAGAGTTTTTGATATCAATTGTATAGACAGGAACCTTGATCCTGTGGAGGGGGATTATGCTCCCAGTTACTGGTTGTACATGACATTGGTTGATGTGAATACATATTTTCATTCTTTTCTTACCATTTGGGTGCTATTGAGTGAGTGTGTGCTGTGAGACAGTTAGGTTTCATACCCAGAAACCTAACAATTTGGTCCGACCTGCCGGATCAAGAAGCTGACGGAACAAGAAGCTACCGGATCCTTTGGAGAGGAGAACGTGATGGAAGGAAGAATCGATAATGTGGAAAGGTGGGCCAGCGGACAGAAAATAGTGCTAGCAGAATGGAGAAGAAATATCCAAGAAATAAAAGAAATGATGCAGAATATCAAGATTCAGATAAAGGGCTCAACACGAAGTGATGAATCTGCCATGAAAGGAAAGAAAGATGGTTCAGAGGAAGAGCTAGAGGAAGACGAGGGCAAAGGGCAGCAGAAGTGGAGGAAGCAGATAGAATTGCCTACTTTTTAGGGGATTGATCCAGAGGGATGGATATCCAGAGCAGAGAAAGTTTTTGAGATCCAAAACGTGGCAGCGGGGGAAAAATTAAGATTGGCCTATGCTAGCATGGAGGGAGGTGCAATCTATTGGTTCAGGGCCTGGGAAAATAAAACCAAGAACCATTCTTGGAAAGGGCTGAAAGAGGCATTGATAAGGGGGTTCGGAGGAAGAGTTAGAGGTTTTGTTTTTGAGAAGAAAAGAGAAACGAAAGCTGCAGTTTTGAGTGTTGATGGTTTTGCAAGAATTAGAGGACAGAATAGGAGAGAAGAAAATATATGTGGAGAGGAAGGCAATGATGAAAACTGTGATGGAAACATTGGTGTGACTGCTGCTGGAAAAGTTGCAAAAGCTGTTGTTTTTACTACTATTGGGAAAGTAGCAAAAGTTGTTGGTGTTGCTGCCCAGGAAGTGGCAGAAGCTGCTGTTTCTGGGAAGGAAAGAGAAAGAGATATCAGTGTAGAAGACAAAAAATGTGATGGAGGCATTGCTGCCCAGGAAGTGGCAAAAGTTGTTGTTTCTGGGAAGGAAAGAGAAAGAGATATCAGTGCAGAAGACAAAAAATGTGATGGAGGCATTGTTTGTGTTGCTGCCCAGGAAGTGGCAGAAGCTGCCGTTTCTAGGAGAGATAGTGGGGTAGGTTGTGATGTGTATGATAAAACAGAGAAGAAGGGTGAAGACAGAGGAAAGAAAGCAGAATATGGTGGGAACAGGGTGACTATGATGGCTGGAAATAAAGTAGAAGATGCAGCTGTCTTGAGTGGGGAAAAAATATGGTTGTCACAAACATACAAAACACTAGAAGACCAATGGCAGAGATATTTCTTTGCAGGGCTGCAATTTAACATTAAGAGGAAACTGTTAGCTCAACATGATGATGATGAAGGAATTGGATGGTCGGATCAACAAGTTCTTTCCTTTTTAGCTTCTAGGATGAACAAATTTGGGCAAGGAGAGGGCTTCGCCAGTACTGCTGCTATAAAAATACAAAACAGGTTTTGGGGGTGGAAGAAGAGAAAAGAATTCTTGATCATTCATCAGAAAAGAGTTAAAATCCAGGCCCATGTAAGTGGTCACCAGGTCAGAAGGCAATATAGAAGAATCATAGGGTCCATGGGAATTCTGGAAAAAAAGCAACTCTTAAAGGAGTCAACAATTCTTTCATATAGACCACCACCCAAGCCTCCAGACCTGAATTGGAGGCAGCAGCCAGTGGGTTCCCTTCCTATGATGAAGATGAGCCATGGGAACAAGCATTATTGTACCAACCTTGAGGACAAGGTTGTTTTGCAGCAGGGTGTAATGATAGGATTTAATATGATAGGTTATAATGGGTATTAGGTGTGCAGGAGAGAGAAAACAGTTGAAGAATTAATTGTTCAGTTTAGGAATTAATTGTTGTTGGGTAGTTAGAAGTGGGCTGCCTTTATAAGAAGGCAAGGGAGGGTCTGGTAGGGAGAGAGTTTTTGATATCAATTGTATAGACAGGAACCTTGATCCTGTGGAGGGGGATTATGCTCCCAGTTACTGGTTGTACATGACATTGGTTGATGTGAATACATATTTTCATTCTTTTCTTACCATTTGGGTGCTATTGAGTGAGTGTGTGCTGTGAGACAGTTAGGTTTCATACCCAGAAACCTAACAGTCTATGTTTCTGTTTCGTGGTTTATAACAAGTTCTGCCTTATGCTTCGTATTTGTTCATATTTATATGCACTTGTTAATATAATTTCAGCTATCAATATGGGACTTGAGAGTGAAAGAAAATGGTGGTTGTGTACATCGAGTTTGTGGCATCCCTGGTGATATCTTTTATGCTGTTTCTATTTCTTCCAATGGTAATGTTGCTGTGGGAGGAGCTGATCGTACTGTGACTATTTATGATCCTCGCAGGTTAGCTGCTGTTTTTGATTTCAGGAAAAATCATATAAAAAATCATTTAACCCATGTAAATATTGTATAGATTCAATAGGAGCCATGAGACTGCTCCCTTTCTATTTTTATTTTACTTTTAATTCGCCCTAATTAATCTTTAACATGAATGCATTTTGATATAGATGGTCGGCATTGTCTAGATGGGTGCACTGTTCAAAATACGAGGTTAGTTTTAACAATTTTTTTGCCTTGATCTCTCAGAAAATTTTTGTTTACCAGTTTAAAAGAATGTTTCTTAAAGAAATTGTAATATCGTGGGCAATTACGTTTTGTTTTGAAGTTTTTAAATAATTGATTTGCTAAACTAATCTGATTCTTTAATTTGTGGATTTATTTATTTTTTCTAAACAACATCATCTTAATTTCAGATATAACAAGGGGAAGTCAGATAATGTATGGAATGATGCACCTTTTAATTCATTCATTCTTTGTGTATTGGCCTCATGTATTATTACGCCCTTTACATCTAGCTTCGTTGGATACACATTACGCCCTTTATTTATTTGTTTTGCTTTTACCGAGTTTCCTGTGTAGTTGAAACCCATGGTTTACTTCAAACTATGTTTTTTTTTCTCGAATTCAATAATATGAACTTAAATTTGTTTTCTGACATAGGGAAGTCAATTTCAAGTTAAGAATAATTTAAATAGCTTGTTATCTTATGCCAATTTCTAATTTCTTATTTTCACGTCATTTAAGCTCTAGATTTTCTTCAAGTTACTCAAAAGGAAATGGAATACTAAGTCTATTAAGCTTAAATGTATTTTTTTACTTTCATTTTCTATGTTTACAAATATTTGAAAAAATGATTCTTGTATCCATCTTATTTCTTGTACAAATTTACAAAGGACAGGGGAAACAACATGTTAGGAATCTTTAGTGTAAGAACCTAACCGTCACCCTCACCACTGATATGCACTCATACAAGACAGAAAGAATCAAACAATGGGTATGCTATTCACAGTAACAATCACTGAGTACCAAGTGTAACTCGAGCGCCTAACCCCTCTCACCAGGTTCGCAACTGGTATGTACAAAGTATACAATTGACTAACCCCCTTACAAAATTACAAAAGGTTTACATTTATAGGCCCCTTGCCCGCCTTCTCCAACTGTTCCACCGCCCTATCTTATATCCTATCATTACACACCGCTGCAAAACAACCTTGTCCTCAAGGTTGGGACAATGAAACTTGAGCCCATTTGTATTGTGATGTGGTCTTATCATAGGAAGAGAACCCGCTGGCTACTACCTGCAACTTCAGGTTTGGAGGCCTGGGTGGTGGCAAATCCTCCTCCACTATCTTCCATTCTTCCCGGATTCTATTAACTTCCAGCAGTATGATCACCTCTTTTCCAACATCATAAGCCGTGAGAAAATGGTCTTCAATGTCTTTCAAAACTTCAAGCAGCTCTCTCCCCTTTGCAGGTGTAACATGAACTGCAAGCCCCCTTTGCTCCTATTGGTTCTCGGTGGCCACATCCACCACTTTCACTGTTTCAACACCACTCATCGCTTGCTCTGCAACCCCTTCAGTGCTACTTTTATTATTATTCTCTTACTTAAGATTGAAACTGTAAAATAATTCTAGAGGGCTTAATTGATCCCTCTCACAATCTTCTATTTATAAGAATAAATTGATACACAAGTACATGATAAATAGGGTAACCCTAGACACAATATAATCATGATAAATAGGGTAGTCCTAGACACAATATATCATGATAAATAGGGTAACCCTTGACACACTATAATGATGATAAAATAGGATAAATATCCTAACACTCTTCAACATTCACCACTTTGTGCTCAACCTCTTCTCTTTTCACCCACGAATAGAATGGTTTTTCCTCACGCTCTTCTTCATGGTTGTCCTCGTGCCTTTGTTCAAGTTTGGGCCTTTGAAAGCGGTGTCTGAACTTACTCCGTTGCCCTTTTCTTTTGGACCCAATTTCCACAGTGGTGTCACGTGCATTGTTCCCTGCTTCTCTCGGGATCAGGCATGCCCCGCTCCTCACGTGCCCTCACAACACGTTCAACTGCCTCAAACATTTCGTAATCGAAATTCGGTGACAATTTGCCTCCAGCGGTGGTTGTTCTCTTGAAGCAATCATAGTCAGAGAGCAACGCATGCCACTTGCGGCGGCACTGTGTGAGGTCGCGCTGCACGTCTAAGGCCACGCAGTTCTGGGTGATGATGTTCCACTGCTGGGAGGAGGAGAGCGCGAGAGAGCACTCGGCTTCCACCGCTGCGATTTCGTTCACCAGAATGAGCGACTCGATGATGCACAAATCTGGAGCCTCTGGGGAGTGCGTGCAACGAAATGCACCAGCCGAACCTGAAGCGGCAATGATGTCATTGTCGTAAATCTTCATTTCTTTTTGCCCTCCAAATCGGACCACCATAGCTTCCTTCAGTCCTTCCCAAGAACGATTCTTGGCTTTAATTTTCCAGGCCCGGACCCAATATCCCGCACTTCCCTCCATGCTACTGTATGCCCGACACACTTTTCCTTCCTCTTTCACCCACTGGGTCTCAAAAACTGTCTCCGCCCTAGCAATCCACCCCATCGCATCAAACCCTTCGAAAACGGGTAAATCTACTCTCCTATCCCCGCTGGGTTACACTTCATGGCGTTCATCCCCTCTCTCCCCTTCCTCTTCCTTTCGCCGGTCCCAACATCCTTATGATTTCTTGCAAATCTTGGCGTATTGCAACATAATCTTGGCGTATTGCAGCATAATCTTGGCATATTGCTAATAATCTGGTGTCAACTCCCTTGTCTGTGCCTTCATTCTATCAACCACAATTTCCTTCACCCTCACACGATTCTGGCGGCGTCTCAATCCGGCGGGTCGGACCAATTTGTTAGGAATCTTTAGTGTAAGAACCTAACAGTCACCCTCACCACTGATATGCACTCACACAAGACAAAAACAATCAAACAATGAGTATGTTATTCACAGTAACAATCACTGAGTACCAAGTGTAACTTGAGGGCCTAACCCCTCTCACCAGGTTCGAAACCGGTATGTACAAAGTATATAATTGACTAACCCCCTTACAGAATTACAAAAGGTTTACACTTATAGGCCCCTTGCCCGCCTTCTCCAACTGTTCCACCGCCCTATCTTAAATCCTATCACAACAGAAATCATGTTTTCACTGTTTCTTAATTAAATATCTGAACAGAAGAAACATAGAAAAACATAAGTTACAATTTTGTTCTTAATTGCAAAAGGTTGCAAAAATAGGAAATCATAACAAAAATATCTCGTTAATCAATATATGGTTCTATTACTAGCCTCTCTCTGGGTTGCCATTGGGGATTGTGGAATATGGTTTTCCCGTCAGTGCAGCTTCACACTCATTGATGTCAATATTCTTCTATATAAAATAACATTTTTGGTTTCACGGTGGATAATAATATCCTTCAGAATTTGGTTTTTAACTTACTCAGTGGCTTTGTGTGATCCATATAGTTGATTTCACTTAGTGGGATAAGGTTACTGTTGATGTTGTTATTATTGTTTTAGTTGTTGATTATTGCTGCCACAGATGACTGTAATTGATTTCATTGATACCGCAGATAACAGGGCTGGCTTTCTCAACAATAGACCCGGACTGCATCTATATTCAAGGGGTTGATTATGAGGTAAGTTTTCTCATTTTTTTAAGGAATAAGAAAATGAAAGGTGTGTGGAGGATGTGTAAACTATAGAGGGATCAATTATTGAAAAGACTAATTGACAGTAGATTGAGGATGAAGACCTGTATATCAAAGTATAAATTTTGTTTAATTCTACCAAGGCCAACTTTGAAGGTTATAATCGACAAGGCAATGAATTCTGTATGAACTCTTAGCCATGGGAATTTAGCAGAAATTTATCCAATAATCATGCTGTCCACCAATGTTCAACTTGTTCTCCGTACATTTTTATCTTGCACTTCGAAAGATGTCGGGCTTGTTTGGATTAACTTTTGTTCAAAGCATTTTTTCCAAAGTATTTAGAGGTGAACAACTGTAATTTTTCATTTGGATACAAATGTTTAAAAATTATTTATTTAGCAGTAGCACTTTTTTCTTTGTTAGCTTAAAAAATATATATATTTTTTTATTTTAACATTACTGAAATAGATTTCCAAGAGCACTTTTTTAAACTTTTGGGGTGAAGTGTGATTTTCCAAACTGGCTTGTGTATTTTGTCTCAGGATAGGGATTTATATGATTAGGATTGCAATAGGAAAGCAAATATTTGAACTTTTTTTTTCTGTTCTGCAACTGGTTTATTTTGTATTTTATCACTTGGCTTTAGATGTATTACTAGAGTCTTTTAGACATGGCTGTTTCATGCACAAATGAAAGTGTTAGTTTAGTGTACCAAATGTATTCCTACTTGGTGTAGACATGACATTACAACTCTTTAAACTAAAATTTTACAACTCACCCATAGTGAGCGTATTCAGGATGCGTTTTGTTAATGCCCTTTAGAGAACATGTTAAGGAATAAAATATAGAATTACTAAATGACAATAAAATCATTTAATTCCTTTAAAAAAGTTAATGCTTTCATTGACGACACCCTCTTTTGGATTCTATTTTTGGTTCATATCCATATTATTCTCGTAATGATCTTCAATTTCGAGCAACCAATGCAGGTCTTTTGTGGACGATGGAGAGACACCACCAAAATATTTTCGTTTAGAGGAGATTCCAATTGGCTAGGCTTTAGTAAGGTCTGTATATAGCTTGTTTATGATTTGTCACTTGACTCCATTGTGGTATCTGGCCGAAATCTAAATGTGACTTTGGAATCTGCTTTCACATGCTTTTCTTTTTAACAGGCACACTGTTCCATTTGAATGAAATTTACTCTGTTTTTTTTGTAATTTAAGTTGGGTTACTTCCCAAGCATGCGTTGATAAGGGTATACTTCTATAGCTTAGTGTTCATATTTTTTGAACTGCTAGCATCACTTATATTAGTTGCGTGGACATCACTATCCACACAATAGTTATTTTAGATTAGAAAATTAACAATGATACTTAGAATTAAAAATCAATTCTTATGGGTTTTTAAGGAGACTTATTTTTTCACCTGATATTGAAGTTATCTTTCTTAGAAGAATTGAATTAATCAAACTCCCGAATGCTTTCACTTGGATCTTATATCATGTCAATTAAACCTCTCTTCATTCCTTATAGAATCTGGATGAGAAACTCAAAAAAAGGAAAGGAAACTCAAACAAAGTGACAGGATATAAGTAATAGGAGATAATGGGTTTAAGAGGGAAGGAAGAGTTAATATCGTAACTGTTTTAGTAGTTAGGAAAGGAGGGAAGGGAGGTCTTGTATAAATAGAGTTCTATTCATTGTTAGAAGACAGTTAGTCATATTCTTTTGTATAGACAGGTCTTGGACCTTGTGAGGGGGGTTAGCCTCCTGCGTCATCATTGTATACGACATTCGTTGGTGTGAATGCATACAATTCTTTCGTTTAATTCCCCTTTGTGTGTAATTGTGTGAGTGTGGGTTATGAGTCAATTAGGTTTCATACCCAGTAACCTAACACAAAGGAACTGAAAATTGCGTATAGAAGTTTCAGAAACTCCTTTACAGCCACACCCTTGGCACTTCGAGGGTCCAGGAACCTCCCACTAATCAAATAATTTTCTCCCTACCTCCAAAACCTGAGAACACACCTATATTTATACAAGTTTCCCAACACAACAACTTAACTAACAGATTTCACAGCTGTTTGAACTAAAACAAATAGCTGCATTTTCCTTTTCCCTTGTTTCTTCTTTTATGGAACTTCGTAATAGGAGTTTGTGTCCTAACAATACCCCGACCCATAAAGGTGCGATTATAGAAACTTCCTTCATTTTGGTGCTCCCTTCCTCTTGCCCTTTAGTTAACTTCATGACGTTGAGTTGTCTGTTCTTGCAAACATGATTCACATTATATTTTTCATCACAGCAAAAACAATTGATCTTTTCTTGGAGTTCTGACGGTGTCAACCTTTTAAAGTTGTCTCTGTTGTGGCCATTCCTGTTAGCCTTTTCCTCATTACTGTTCTTGCTGGTAACAGATTTAGAAAAAGAATTTGCTTCTGCCGATGATCTGGGTGATGCTGAATTAGCTGCTACCATTGATCTTGGAGGTGCTGTTATCAATTCCTTTGTTCCTCTTTGAATAGGGAAACTCCTACCCCTCCTGTGTCTCCATAATCCCCTGCTACCTTTGCTACCCTTATATTTTTCCCTTCAATAGCATGGGCTTTATTTATTATCTCCAAAAGATTTGTTGTTTTATACAATTTCAATTCTGCTCTGATCTCTTCCTGCAGTCCGTTCAAAAAAATCTTCATCAAATACTGTTCATCCAATCCCTTAATAACTCCAGCAAATCTTTCAAATTGAATGATGAATTCACTCACGGAGTTCTCCTGCTTTAGAGACAACAGTGATCCAAAAGGGTCTCTGTTAGGTTTCTAGATAGAGGAAACCAGGAAAACCACTGCAACCACCTATACTCACTGAATAGATCTTGTATTATTGATTCAAGGCAACAAGTACAGCAAGAATGCATCCAAGGGACAATGTTCCCTTCACACAGGATGCCCATGATCCTGTCAACAATTCTCCAAACTTTCAAAAAAGTCCCTGCATACAAAGACCCCCCAACTATATATAGAAAGTCTCACTCAACCTAACAACCCAACTAACAACTACTTCTCTATATGTTTCCTCCTAACATACACATTACATATCCTATCATTATGCACGGATGCAGAAACAACCTTGTCCTCAAGGTTGAAGTTTAGAAACTGGCCCTTAATTGTTGCAACAATTTCCCACGCAGCTACCTCAAGGCTTCCTTTCTGTCCTTGGATTAACACTTGCTACAAGACTTGATTTCCCATCAGACAATTCATCAAACTTGGGGAAGATTCATCAGCTTTGGTGGCCTTCTTCCCATTATGTCTACCAAACAGCTTGGTAGGTAGAAGCAGGCACTCTACTTTTGCACGATCGTCATGATAGACCTGAAGATTAGTAAGAATCCTTCCAATTACACCAACATCCATAAAAAGTTTCCTCCTCAAAGTAACTTGTGGTTGAGAAGGGTTTGCTGATGGAAATACTTTGTCATAATCCTTCCAATTTGGATATGTATTATGTGCTAGTCTAGTTAAGGTTTTTTACCGTATTGCTTGTATTGTTTATTTACTTTTTTTATATGGATGCAATACCTTTAGGCGCCTCTGGTACCCTCATTATTATTATATTTTCTGTTAGGTTCCTGGGTTGGAAACCTAACTATGAACACTAACATTAGGTAGAAACAGTAAAAAAAGAATGGGTTCTATTATTGACAGCGATAGAAATCTATTTACAAAGAATGTTTGGGAGCATAACCTCCCTGGTTGGGAGCATAACCTCCTTGGTTGGGAGCATAACCTCCCTCTTCTGATCAAAGTCCAAACTTTACATAAGAATACTCCATGCCTTCTACAAAGTTACAAGAGCTCTATTTATAACAGCTTTGACTCACTCTCCTGTTACAACAGAAACCTCTACACCCTTGACTGTCCGGTCCTGCACCCCACACATCCTTAACCGTCGCCCCTGCATTATATCCTACCATTACACCCCGCTATAAAACAACCTTGTTCTCATCGACGGACGCTTGGCTCCCCTCTGAGTGTCCATCCTTCTAACAGGAAAAATTCACAACTACCGTATTGGGTTTCATATTGAGATTATTTTGTTGAATCATTCCAAAGTGAAGTTCCTCAAGGATTGTTAAAATTTTTAGGAAGAAATATGTAGGATGGGGTACTTGGCATGACTTTTTTGCACAGATACTTCTCTTGCAAATGACACAGTTAAACCTTGGGAGAAATGTTAAATAATTGTAGTGTGCTAAAAGAATAAAAATGAGGGCAAAATGGTTGATTGAAACCGATGCGTGGAAATTAGCAATGGATGTAAACATGCATGATGACCAAGAATTTAGTTGCACACACTTTTGTGGTTCTGCCAAGCCCATAAATAATGTTGGCTTAATTCTATATTGTTCTTTCGCAGCTTTCTATCTTTTTACTTTTAAACATTTAAAGGCTTTTACTCATGTGAGATATCACTTCTAATATTAGTGTTTGTTACATCGCAGTGCTCAGGGAAAGACGTTTTGGCTGGATGGTGTGATTCAGGCAGCATATTTATAGCCGATGTAGCGAGTAATTGATAAAGTGGTGTCTGTCCAGTAATTTTCCCATCTTTGTAGAAATTGTCACTCCAACGTATGTAAGTAACCATGGTTAGTTTTATGATCGAAGGCTAATTTAGTGTGATCAAGCTTCATAGGAAGAAAATGTCATAATGAATTTCTAGCCACAGAATGTGATTTAAGATTACGGAAGGCATTATTTTTTTGACCTGTATCAATACTGTGATGTTCATTTTAAGTTCCTATCTTGACAAAGTAATTATTGAGATATCAAGGCTAATTGTATGCTTTACAAACAAGGCCATTATAGTGTTATATGGCATTGAACAGGAGCATATGATCATTCAATGAGAAGATGGGATCTTTTAAGATTATATTATGTTTATATTTTATATTTAGTTAGTTTGTTAGTATTTTTTATTTGTATTTTGACTTTAACTTATATTTTTTTTATTATAAATAAAGTATGTATATTGAAATAGAGATATTAATTCCATATATAATTTTTATAATATTCAAACAGTTAGTGTTTTGTTTTTTTTTTTTTGGTTTTCCCTTATGGTTATACTTTTTTAAACTTTAAGTATCATGTCATAACTTTACATCATGACGTTGATACTGTTACCGCATATCATGGAGCTTCTCTTTATAAATATAGTTTTTTGTCTCCATGCCTTCAATCCTCTGGAAAGCTTAAATTATTCTTGCCATGGTCGGTGAGATTTCATATTTTAAGCTTTCTTTTACTGTTTGTTAGTTTTCTCTTTATAACCATTACTATACTCGAGCTAGGCCAAGAAATTTAAGACCGTATCTGACGAATGTTTTGTGGTCCCAATTTGAGTGTTTGAACTCCGGGAATCTGGGTAATGGTCAAGGATCTTGCTGCTATAAGGATGATAAAACTGAACCATGCTCCCATGTTTATGGTTTGAATCAATCTCTTTGTAACACATGAAGTTTTTCATTTGACAAGAAAAAACTATTGACAATTAATTATTTGTTATATGAAGATTAATTGAGACTATATCAGTTTAGGGTTATCTGATGATTCCTTGGAGAGAAGAGTGTTGTTATTTTAGACCCTTTGGGGAAAACACCTATCCATCTACTTATCATGACCCTGTTTAAAAGTCTATATGGACTTCAGAAAATCTTATCCAAGCACCAACCCCAACTTTGCCAAGAAAATACATTGCCAAGAAAATACATTAAACAATAAGTTATAAACCTAACATCGGAATTTTCCATCGACTTTAACTATTTTGGATTGGAGTCTGATTATGCAATTTGGGGTTTATGCTCTTTTTCTTTACATACTCCTTATTTAGATGTCTGCACTTTTATATTGGAATTCACCATGTAATTATTGTTTTTTGTTGGTAATTCAAACAAATTGATATCAAGAGTGTAAGGAATGAAAGGCCCATTTCCCTCATTCCTCCTTTAGACCCAAGTCCAGTTATTGCCACAACATCTACATCTATGGGACCGTTGGAGGAAAGAAGCAAAAGATTCTCTCACCAGCCACGTTACCTTAGTGATTATGCAGTTACATATCCTTCAACCCGTAAAAAGGGAAAATCGGGCAGAGGAAAATGATTAGATTTATCATTTCATTTTCCTTTATTTTAATTGCATAGGTGTTTTTTCTCTGCAAGGCAATTGTTGCATTTATAGCACAATTTTGTATTGAAAAAGGGGACATAGACGAAAAGAAAATTCTTTCTCTCTAGAAAGTTCCTTTCTTTCCATTGATTATTCTTTCTCTTTCTGTTACTTCATTCCTCTGCTACCTGCAACATCTTTCATTGGTGCTTTCATTGACCCGTACTCTATGGCCGATTCTCCTTTTTCCCATGAGGAGCTCACTAAAATCAACATCAAACTTGAACAACTCCTCCTCTCTCATGCCAACCTTTCCAACACCCTCCACGATATTGCCAACCGAACCACCATCCTGGAGAACCAACCTCCACTGCCCCACTCTTCCTTTTCCACCACCCGTCCCTTAAAATTTGACCTCCCTACCTTTAATGGCTCCGATGCTCTAGGCTGGATTTTTAAGGTCAACCATTTTTTCATCCAGATCGCCTATTTTTACTTGGAAGGTCAAGCCTTAGCCTGGTTTCAATGGATGTTTAACAATGGGTTGTTGTCATCTTGGGAGGCATTTCTTCGAGCACTGGAGTTGCGTTTTGCTCCCTCTAAGTTCGATGATCCCATTGCAGCTCTCTGCAAGCTTACCCAAACACAGAGTTTGCAAGAATACCTCTCAGAGTTTTTGTCCAATCGCATCTCTGACTACCCCCTAATTTCTACTTAAGCTTCTTCCTCTCGGGGTTGAAACCTCCTCTCCGTCGTGAGGTCACAGCCCTTCAGCCACCAGATCTACCCCATGCTATAGCTTTAGCCAAACTACATGAAGACAAATTTCGCTCATCCATCCCCCCCTCAACCGTTTTGGTCGTACCCCCACCACCCCACCATCATTGTTACCTTCTCCATCTACCCCACTTAAACCACTCCCTCCACTGTTGCCTACACCAACCAACAAACTTCCCATTAAACGCCTTAGCGAGGCAGAGATGCAGGCCCGCAGAGATAAGAATCTTTGTTTCAACTGTGATGAGCGTTACACGAGAGGCCATCGGTGCAAGCCCCAATTTCTTCTTCTCACCACATTTGACTCTGAGAATCAAGATGATTGCCTCCTCTTCGAGGATTCCACGCTGGCAGAAGAGTTTCCTCAAGAGGCTGGACTCATCAGTCTCCATGCCTTCGCGGGTCAATGGACCCCCAGAACTTTTCGGATCACCGGGTCTATACAGGGTTATGCGGTTCAGATTTTAGTTGATAGTGGGGCAACCCATAATTTCATCCAACACAGGGTGGCCCAATTTCTCCACTTACCAAATCAGCCCACTCCTAGCCCATTACGTGTAATGGTTGGTAATGGTGAGTTCCTACCTTGCTCCTCATTTTGCCCTAATGTTACTCTTACTTTAGATAATCAGGAATTTCCTATTGACTTGTATCCACTTGAATTATCTGGCACTGATGTTGTACTTGGTGTTCATTGGCTTTCCATGATAAGCCCTTTTGTAATGGACTGCAATGGTCCATTTATGATGTTTAATTGGCAACAGAAGCTTGTGGAATTTAAAGGGGATCCTGGCCCAAACCCTTCACCCATCTCAGTCCACCAACTCCGCCGCTTGCACAACACAAACCGGGTTGAAGCACTTTTTCAACTCACCTTGGATTCACACCCAATTATAGCAGCTTCTTCTTCCAACCCCTCTAATACAGAAACCACGTTTCCTTCTTCACCAGAACCCACCTTACAAGCTATAATTTCCAAATACTCCACCCTATTCTCCACTCCTACATCCCTTCCTCCCAATCGTCCTACAGACCATTCCATCACACTATTCCCAAATGCATAACCCATTTCAGTTAGACCATACCGTTATCCCCATTTTCAGAAGCAAGAAATCGAGACTCAAGTTCAGAAAATGCTCGACTCAGGTTTCATTAAACTGAGCAACAATCCTTTTTCCTCCCCGGTCCTCCTTGTCAAAAAGAAGGACGACACATGGCGTTTTTGTGTGGACTATAGAGCTCTCAACGCCGCCACTGTTAAGGACAAGTTTCCAATACCCACCGTCGATGAATTGCTGGATGAGTTGGGTCATGCGTCCTGGTTTTCCAAGTTAGACCTCTATTCGGGCTTTCATCAAATTCTCATGGTACCTGCTGACTCTAAAAAGACCGCTTTCAGAACACACAATGGTCATTTCGAGTTTCGTGTAATGCCCTTTGGCTTGTGTAATGCCCCCTCTACATTTCAGGCCACCATGAATGATTTGTTTCGTCCCCATTTAAGACGGTTTATTATTGTATTTTTTGATGACATTCTTGTTTATAGCCCTACATTATCTACGCATGTCGGTCATTTGGAAGTCACCTTCCAGTTACTGCTTTCCAATTGCTTCAAGTTAAAGATTAGCAAATGCTTTATTTGACACAACTTCATTCAGTATCTTGGGCATGTGGTTTCCAGTGAGGGTGTTCAACCAGATCCTGAAAAGCTCGCTGCAGTATAGAATTGGCCAATCCCTACAACCCTCAAGTCTCTTCGTGGGTTCCTTGGTCTCACTGGATTTTACCGCGAATTTGTTTCTGGTTACGCCTCAATTGCTCATCCTCTTACTAATCTTCTCAAGAAAGATAATTTTTTGTGGAATGATACAGCTTATGCGGCTTTTGTGGCCTTGAAGAATGCTTTATCAGTAGCACCTGTTTTGGCCATCCCAAAATTCGATTCAGTGTTCACTATTCAAACCGATGCATCAGGTATAGGTATGGGGGCAGTTCTCTCACAACAGGGTCACCCCATTGCTTATTTCAGTAAGCAATTCTGTCAAAAACTTCAGAATTCCTCTACCTATATACATGAATTATGTGCCATAACTACATCAGTGCAGAAATGACGACAATACCTCCTAGGCCGTCGATTTATCATACAGACCGATCAGCGTTCTATCAAGGAATTACTATCTCAAACAGTCCTCACACCAGAACAACAAACTTATCTCTTTAAATTGTTGGGATTTGACTTTGAGATTCAATATCGCCCTAGTAAGAGCAATGCTGCTGCTGATGCTCTCTCTCGGGTGGAGGATGTTTTTGCTAAGGGTACCAAATCTCTACTGGTGTTATCAATCCCACAGTCGGACTTCTTGGTAGATCTCAAATCATCTCTGCAGAGTAATCAAGATTTCATTTCCTTAAGGGATCAAATCACTGCTGCACCACATGATTTTCCCTTATATTCTTTAAAGGAGGATCTTATCCTTTTCAAGGAAAAAATTTGGTTGCCATCTACTTGTTCTCTCATTCCCCTACTGCTGCACGAGTTTCACTGCACTCCAATGGCGGGACACACAGGGATCTCTCGAACATTGAGCAAGTTAATGGCTAACTTCTATTGGCACACAATCCGCAGAGATGTTAAGGCATTTGTCGAGCAATGCAACACATGCCAGTAAACCAAACTGCCTACTCAACGTCCTTCTGGCTTGCTTCAATCTATCCCCCCTCCATCTCACTGTTGGGAAGACCTCTCCCTTGACTTTATTATTGGCCTTCCTCCTTATAAGGGGTTCAATACAATACTCGTTGGGGTGGACATGTTCTCTAAGGGCACGCACTTTGGTATGCTTCCAAAATCATTCTCTGCATCTCAGGTGGCACGACTATTTGTTGACGTAGTGTGTAAGCATCATGGTGTCCCTCATAACCTCATTTCTGACTGTGATCCCATCTTCATTTGTCACTTTTGGCAAGAACTTTTCTGTCTTAGGGGGACCAAGCTGCGTATGTCAACAACTTACCATCCTCAAACGAATGGCCAAATAGAGGTAACCAACAAAGTATTGCAGCAATATCTCCGTAGTTTTGTGCACCTCAAACCGTCTCTATGGGGCAGATTTCTATCTTGGGCAGAATGGAGTTTCAATACTTCTGTCAACACTTCGACTGGATTCACACCATTCGAAGTTATGTTTGGCCGCAAGCCTCCACTCATGCCTCCTTTACTTGAAGACGCGACATCGAATGCAGCAGTGCAATAAGAACTCTCTACTCGTGCCGAGATTATTCAAAAGCTCGCCTCTAATTTGCAAAAGGCGCAAGTAGCTATGAAGAAGTGGGTCGACCAGCACCGTCGAGTTATGCAATTTGCAGTAGATGATTGGGTTTACATTCGCCTTAGGCCCCGTCGTCAATCCTCGGTGACTGACACTACTACGGGTAAACTCATGAAAAGGTTCTTCGGTTCTTTCAAAATTACAAGGAGAATTGGTGATGTTGCTTATGAAGTGGATCTTCCTCCTACTGCCAGGATCCACAACATTTTCCATGTTAGTCTTCTCCGTCCTCACAAAGGACCTTTACCTTTTTCCCCCTTGTCTCTTCCACCTGACATTGAAGATCACCAACCAGTGTTAGAACCAGCTGCTATTGTTAACTGGAAATGGGATAATTCTGTTTCCCCACCAATAATTCAGGTCCTGATTCAATGGCAGGGCATGCCTCTCAAAGAAGCAACTTGGGAACCATGGCTTCAGATTCAACAACAGTTCCACCTTGAGGACAAGGTGCTTCTTGAACCAGGGGGGATGTAAGGAATGAAAGACCCATTTCCCTCATTCCTCCTTTAGACCCAAGTCCAGTTATTGCCACAACACCTACATCTATGGGACCATTCGAGGAAAGAAGCAAAAGATTCTCTCATCAGCCACGTTACCTTAGTGATTATGCAGTTACATATCCTTCAACCCGTAAAAAGGGAAAATCGGGCAGAGGGAAATGATTAGATTTATCATTTCATTTTCCTTTATTTTAATTGCATAGGTGTTTTTTCTCTGCATGGCAATTGTTGCATTTATAGCACAATTTTGTATTGAAAAAGGGGACATAGACGAAAAGAAAATTCTTTCTCTCTGGAAAGTTCCTTTCTCTCCACTGATTATTCTTTCTCTTTCTGTTACTTCATTCCTCTGCTACCTGCAGCATCTTTCAAAGAGTCATAAGATCTTCGCAGAAATAGCAAATACCGGAGTTTCCTTTCAAGTATTGATGCTCATCAAGAACACCTATGACAATTGGAGCTTAAGGATGATAGCTCTCCTTGGTTCACATGTGTCGCAACTGGGATCGCGACGAAGAGGACGACGAACCGTACGAAAATAAGGAGTTTGAAAATCAGAGTTTGGAGTCGCCTCCATAGTTTATTTTGGAAAACTATTAGGAGTATAAGTCAGTGTTATTCTTTTGTTGTATAGCTGTATATACTACAACATAACAAATGTCCTTGTAATCTGTATATAACAGACACGCAGGTTCTCACATTTCAATAATACAGTATCATCATTCAGTACCTGACTTTCTCTGTTCTCTCTCTATTCTTTGTCTGCCACTCGGTGTACATGTTCTTTTGCTGGTCCAACAGAACTGGTATCCAGAGGTCAGGTTCAAGACTTGGGAGCTTAAGAAATCATCAAGGCGCAGAGGAGGCTTGGTGGAAAGGTGGTTGAAGCAAGAAGAAGATCAAGACTATGTTTCTTGGTAAAAGATTGGAAGTGGGAAGTATGGCCAACAATGATATCTCATCTGCTAATCTATCAATTCTCACTGAGAAAAATTGGAGTAGATGGAATACACATATGCGAGTTTTATTCTGATACCAAGATGTGCAGGAGGCTGTCAAAGGTGATTATTAGGAGCTTCTTTCGGGTGCAGCAGATGAAAGGAAGGTTGAGGAGATAAAGAAGGATAATAAAACATTGTTTCTAATCCACCAATGCGTGGATGATGCACATTTTGAAAAGATCCAACATGCAAACATGGCAAGAGAAGCTTGGAGCATCCTTGTTAGATGTCATACTAGAGGAGAGAAAATCAAGAAGGTCAAGTTACATACATTAAGAAGGCAATATGAATTGATGCAGATGTTGGAGGGTGACAAAATCAGAGAATATTTCGATAAAGTGATTGCCATCACCAATCAAATGAACGGGTGTGGAGAGGTCATCATGGACCTAATGGTGATTGAAAATATCATGAGATCTTTACCTCAAAAATTTGACATAGTCGTGGCCATAGAAGAATCAAGAGAGCTGGAAAAGATGAAAATAGAGGAATTGCAAAGCTCTCTGAAAGCACATGAGATGAGGATGTTTGACAAAAATCTTGTCAAGATTGATGAACAAGCATTGAAGGTTCATCATGATAAGAGTAATGCAAAGAAGAAATAAAAGAAATGGAAATGAAAGAAGGGAAATTAGAAGGTGAGCAGACCAAAAGATGATCAAGATGATGAATCAGAGGCTGTGGAGGGCAAAGGCAAATTTGAAAAATTTTAGAAGAAGAAAGATAAAAGGAGAATTAAGTGTTTCAATTGTCATAAGTATGGTCATTACTCATACGAATGCTATGCTAACAAAGGAAACCAAAAGAGGTATCAAGATAAGGAAGCTTATGTCGCTCAAGAAAATTCAGATTTTGAGCCTTTAACTCTGATGGTGACTACCACTGCTGAAGGTCCAAGCTCACAGGTTGAGTCTTGATATCTAGACTTTGGATGCTCAAACCACATGATCTGTCATAGGGAGTGGCTAATCAACTTTGATGCAGCAAAGAGGAGTAAGGTAAAATTTGCTGATGATAGCACTATAAAAGTAAAAGGAATGAGGGATGTGACAGTAAGAAGAAAAAATGGATCCCATGCTGTGATCACATATGTTCTATTTGTTCCGGACATGAAGTGTAATCTACTGAGTGTTGGCCACTTGGTGGAGAAAGGGTACATGGCTGTGAAGGGAAATCGTGATAGGATGGAACTGTATGATGAGAACAAGAATTTGATCTTGAGATGCAAGAGCTCAAAGAACAGGACATTTCAGATCAATATGAATCTAGTAGAAAATCTACAGTTGATGAATGTTGTGAAGAAAGATGAAGGCTAGATTTGGCATCTAAGGTTTGGCCATTTGAATTTCAAAGACTTGAAGCATTTTGGTGAGAAAAACATGGTATCTGGAATACCGAAAATCACTATACCTAAGAGTGTATGTGAATCATGCTTGGCTGGTAAACAAACCAAAAAACCATTCAAGTCGCAGATGAGAACAAGAGCAAAAGATTGCTTGGAGGTGGTGCATTCTGACATATGCGAACCGTTTGAGGTATCTTCTTTGGCTGGAAACCGATACTTTATAACATTTTTCGATGAGTTCAGTAGGATGCTTTGGATATATGTGATCAAAGTGAAGAGTGATGCACTTGATGTCTTCATAAAGTTCAAGGCATATGTAGAAAGGGAGAGTGGAAAGCAATTGAAGATTATTCGAACTAATGGAGGAAGTGAATATACTTCTAGTGCATTTGAGAGCTATTGTCAAACATGTGGAATTACACATGAAACCACTACACCATATATTCCTCAGCATAATGCGCTGGCAGAAAGGAGAAATAGGACAATCCTCAATATGGCCAGGAGCATGACTAAAGAGAAGGGATTGCCAAGAAATTTGTGGGGTGAGGCAGTGTCAACAACTGTATACATTTTCAATATATGTCCCACAAAGAGGTTGGAACAGAAGGTGCCGTGAGAGGTGTGGACAGGTGTTAAGCCAATTGTTAGCCATCTAAAAGTATTTGGGTCATTGGCTTTTATGCACATACCAGATCAGAAACGAACCAAGCTACAAGATTAGAGTGAGGCAATGGTATTTGTTGGCTATCACTCTACAGGTGCATACAAGCTCTATGATCCAGTCAAGGAGAAAGTGGTTCTAAGTAGGGATGTTATGGTGGTTGAGGAAGAGAGTTAGGACTGGAATAAAATGTAAACCAGTTTGAGGAGAAAAAAGGTGAATGCCATTGATGATAATATCACTCCTGCAGAGACTGAAGAAGCTGCAGAAATCACTTATACACCTCAACACCTTGGATTCCAGAGACAACAAAGGCAAAGGGTAATGCCTCACAGATTTTCTGATTTTGAAACATATTCTGATGCACAAATTGATGAAGGGGGAGATCTTGTGCATGTAGCCTTAATGGCTGGAGGAGAACCATTGAATGAAACTGAAGCCATGACGCAACCAATATGGAGTAATGCGATGGAGGAGGAAATTAGATCCATAGAGAAGAAGGGAACATGGAGAATGATTGATCTTCCCGTCAGAAAACAATGTATTGAGGTGAAATGAATTTTCAAGAAAAAGCTGAATTCTGATGGATCAATTTCGAAACACAAGGCGAGACTTGTTGCTAAGGGATTTCTTCAGAAACAAGGGGTGGATTTCAACGAAGTATTTGCACTAGTAGCACGATTGGAGACCATAAGATTGGTGGTAGCAGTGGCCTGTGCAAGGGAGTGGTCACTGTTTCAGCTTGATGTTAAATCTGCATTTTTAAATGGTCCCCTTAATGAAGAAGTGTACATTATGCAGCCACCTGGATTCATTAAGAAGAAGAAGGAACACCAGGTATACACACGGTAGAAGGCGCTTTATGGACTAAGACAAGCTCCCAAAGCTTGGAATAAGCAGATTGACTCATTCTTAATCAATTTGAAGTTCAACAAATGTATAGTCGAGCATGGAGTTTATCTTAAGGGAGATTCAGAGGAAGACTTGGTTATTATCTGCTTATATGTAGATGATTTACTTGTCACAGGATCAAATCCAAAAAGCATAGATGAATTCAAGAGAGTCATGGAAACTGAATTTGAGAGGACTGATTTGGGAAGATTGAGCTACTTCCTAGGGATGAAATTCTCCTATACAACCACTGGATTGGTTTTGCATCAAAGGAAATATGCAAGTGATTTACTGAAAAGATTTAACATGATGGAGTGCAATGTTGCAAGGAGTCCTATGGAAGTCAATCTGAAGTTGATGCAAGATGATTCAGAGAAGGATGCGGATGAAACAAAGTTCAAGCAGATTGTTGGTTCACTTTGTTTCCTTTGTAATAGTAGACCTGATTTAGCTTTATGTGTAGGAGTGATTAACAGGTTTGTGAGCAAACCAAAGGAATCTCATATGCAGGCTGCAAAGAGAGTGCTACGGTACATCAAAGGCACATTGGACTGTGGGGTGTTATTTCCTACTAGAAGAAAGAAAACAACAGAGGAGATAACAGGTTATACAGACTCAGATTATGGAGGTGATCCGATTAAGAGAAAGAGTATATCAGGTTATATCTTCTTGTTGAATGATGCTCCCATTTCTTGGTGCTCTAAAAAGTAACCAGTGATGGCACTCTCAAGCTGTTAAGCTGAGTTTATAGTAGGGAGCTTCGCTACGTGTCAAGGTGTGTGGATTAAAGAGTTGATGGAAGAATTGAAGGTGCCCATGGAGAAGCCAATTCAGTTGAAGATTGATAATGTTTTAGCAATTGACTTGGCTAAAAATCCCATTAGCCATGGAAGGATTAAACATATAGAAATTAAATTTCATTTCCTAAGGGACATGGTGAATAAGGGTAGAGTTGCTTTAGCCTACTGCAAAACTAAAGTGCAGTTGGCTTATTTTTTTACCAAACCTTTGAAGATTGACATGTTTGATTGTTTGAAACAAAGCATAAGAGTTGTGTCAATAAATAATCTGACTTAAGGGGGTGTATTAGGAGTATATGTCAGTGTTATTCTTTTGTTGTACAATTGTATATACTACAACATAACATATGCCCCTATAATCTGTATATAATAGACACACGAGTTCTCACATTTCAATAATACAATATCATCATTCAGTACCTGACTTTATTTGTTCTCTCTCTCTATTCTTTCTCTGCCACTCGGTGCATATTTTCTTTTGCTGGTCCAACAAAAACTACGGAAAAACCATAAAATAAGGCATGGTCTACGAAATCAGATATTTGAGTTCGGTAGTCGGTTACACGTAGGGAAGGTATTAGTACCCTACACCGTCTGCTGGAACCTTTAATCAAATGTGCAAAGTTGATGTGGTTTTCAAAATGGTTATTTCCCCCGAAAATAACAGGACAAGACAATACAAATGAAAGAAAAATATTTTTTTATTTTGAGAATCTGTTATTTGATTAGGAAATGATTTAAAAATTGTTTGAGAATGATTATGGAAAATTTTGGATTTTTGGGAGATGAACCTGACAAGGATTAACCTTACTCCTACGTATCTCCACTCTTGATGGAGAATCGAGGTTCACGTAGTTTTGGCAAAGATTGCATGTAAGAGAGTTTGATATTTTTTTAATTTTTTTTTATGTTTTGTATTTTTTTGGTATTTTGATATAATATTTAGATTTTGCGTAATGAGCACTAGTTTGATGCGTACGATAACGCAAGTACTCATATGGCTTTTTGTTTGTTTTTATTGTTTTGCGTAATGAGCACTAGGCTGATGCGTACGATCGCACGAGTACTCATATGACTTTTTTTTGTTTATTTTATTGTTTTGCGTAATGAGCAATAGGCTGATGCGTACAATCACACGAGTACCCATACGACTTTTTTTTGTTTATTTTTATAGTTTTGGTAACGAGTACTAGGTTGATGCATACGATCGCACGAGTACTTATACACTATTTATATTATTATATATATATTTTTAAAGTTTTATATAATTTTGTCATTTTTTTTATTTGTTTTTATTTTAAGAAAGAGAGATGAATTGAAAGATCTATGACACATAAATGTTAAAAAAACATAAAATGAAATAAATGGGGTGGAAAACAAAATAAATTTATAAACTAAAAAAAATCAAAACATATATATAAATGGAATAAGAAGAATATATATGTGTATCTTGTTGAAGATTTGAATGATGGAGGAAAACCTTACTTGCAATAATAAGTTGTGAGAAGAGGTGGATGGAAGGTGAAGAAAATGACCTTGGAGTAGAAATGTGGTATAAGATTTAATGTGTATAAAGGTAGAGTAGGAAATGGTAAAATGTGAGAGAAGAATGAAGTAGAGTTTTCGGATGGAATGAAGAAGTTTGGTGTGAGAGAAAAGAGATGGATATTGTAATTATGTGTAAAATCGAAGTGAAGAGAATGTATGCATTTATAGAGTTAAGGATGAAGAAAGTTGATGAATAAAAATAATATAATAAGTTGGTGGAAAGTGTAGATGAAATAAAATATAATAAAAAAGTAAATAGTAAAAGTTAATGTGGAAAATAAGTGAAAAAAATAATATAAAAAAGTTGGTAGAGAAATTAAGTGAAATAAAATATAGTAAATAGTAAAAGTTAATATGAAAAATAAGTGAAAGAAACAATATAAAAAGTGGGTGGAAAAATTATGTGAAATAAAATATAATAAAAAAAATGAATAGAAAAAGTTAATGTGGAAAATAAGTGAAAGAAATAATATAAAAAGTTGGTGGAGAAAGTAGGTGAAATAAAATATAGTAAATAGTAAAAGTTAATGTGGAAAATAAGTAAAAGAAATAGGATAATGATACTTTGACAATATTTTTTTGACAACATTTTAACACCATCTATGTGGCATTCTGTGATTGATCCATGTTAGTGTTTATGATTAGATTGTGGAGTAATTTTGGACCAATCACAGAATGACACGTAGATGATGTTAAAATGTTGTCAAATTATCATTATCCAAAGAAATAATATAAAAAGTGAGTGGAGAAATTAGGTGAAATAAAATATAATAAAAGAGTAAGTGGAAAAACTAGAAAAGTTAGGAAAAAAAAGTAAATAAAAAATAAATATATAAAAAAAACATAATAGTAAATAAAAAATGTAGGTGATGTGGAGGATGATGTGGAAGGTGATGTGGAGAGTGAGATGTGGTAAGAAAAATAGGTGGTGAAGAAGTAAAAAAGTGTTAAATTATTTTGGACCATTGGGTTAAGGGTTAAAAATTTAATTTGCGGGTGTCAACAGTAAAATAAATAGTATTATTTATTTATTTATTGTAATGAAATTTATCAGACAAAATTGGGTGTTGACAACATGATGTGTGGTAGGTGGTCGAGAAGTGTCACGTCGAGCTAGAGAATGTAGACCGTTTTTATCAAGCTCAAAAGGAGAGTTTGAGGAACTCAAGGAAGTGATACAAGAAAGCTCTCTAACTAATCTATCAAGAATTAGACGAAAATACTTTTTGAGAATTTGAGTAATCGAGTTACTTGTGTTATTTATTTTCTTTTTCTTGACTTCTTTTAGTTTGACATGTTTCGAACAAAGTATAAAAAACATCTTATTATACATGTTTTAGAATTATCTTTTTTTTACACAATTTAACCTTTTTAAGCATAATTTTTAATACAAAAATGTTCTTTCTTGAAAAAAAAAGAAGGAAAACAAATAAAGTAACATTATCCATTCTTCATGCTTTGGTAATTTTCTTTAAAATGTGCATAAAATTTGAAAAATTCTCAAAATACATACTTTCACTCCCTTCTTATTTTCACTCTCTCTCAACATCACATATTATACTTATATTTTTATTCTCTTTTTCATTTCTCTTTTGTTTTCATTATACACCAAGAGAAAATTGGTGTTTATTATTTCTCTAAAAGGATTGTGAACTGTGTGTGGATGAAGATAAAGATAGAATGTCGTATGATGTTTGCTTCAAATAACTGAGGTAATCAAATAATTGATGTAAGTTTGCAAACAATGGGAGAAGAAAACACAGAACAAAAGTAACGTAAGTAACCCACATGTCGTATTGCTGTAAGGACACACTTAGAGTGTCAAACCTTTGCACAACATTTTCAGCAACCTTAGAATGATTACATGAGAAGATCACACGTGGAGGAGATCGCATGATAAGTTATCGAACTTGTAATAGCTAGATGGTGAGACTCAGTAGAAAGAACTTCGGAGTGCCTTTTCATGAAACGAGAAAGGTTGGGATTTGATACGTTGAGGACTTTGGTAGGACTCCTCAATGAACACCTCACAAGGACCATACTGTTAAAAAAGAAACTGGATGAGAAGGGTCTTAGAATTAATTCATGAATTAATTTTATCAAATGTGATTTATTTGAAATATTATATTGATTTCAAAAATATAATTTAATAAAATATAACAATCTTGATTATTATAAGAAATTAGAATAAAAATGAAATAAAAACTAATTTGATGAATATAGTTAAAAAGTTGTTATTTAGTGGAAATTTATTTTCTATTTTATAAAGATATTTATATAAATTAATTTTTGAAGTATTTTCAAACTTTTATAGTTAGAGTCGTGATTATTAACTTATTGAAATTTTTAATGATTATTTATATTTGATTCTTCCCATCAAATTTATATTGTGAAGGGTTTTCATCTTTTTTATTAGTGATATTTTATTTTGTTGAAATCTCTTTTATTTATAATTATCCACTTAGATTTATAATTTTTTAATTTAATGAAATCTGTTTTTATAATAAAAAAATAAATAACATATAAATGATTCAAAATTAAATTTATTGATGATTTAAAATAACATATGTTCATTGATAATTACAATTTAAATATAAAAAATACATAATGTTTAAATAACACTCCAAGATTGAAAACAAAAATATGAAAGTAATCATGAATATTTTATAAATATGAAAAATACTTGTTTTCATACTTATTAATTAGCTCAAAGTTGTACTTATTCATTAAACAATATGTTTTTCTCAGAAAAATTGTAATAGTGAGTAAGAAAGTTGTGTAGTCCTTTGTACATGAATTTTGTACATCATTGGAGTGATGTCCGCACTTTAAATCTGCTTTGTCGATAGCACACAAGGATCACAATATCTTTACTTTGAGAATTAGAAAAGTAGATGTTTGGCTCGAACTCGAAAAGTGCACTTCTTTTTCCATATGCAACACCGATATAATTGAGGGGCTTCCTCAAGTCATAAATTGTCCTATACTTAAATTTTTTGAAATAGACAATAATGATGCTTCTTTGGAAATACCCGAGACTTTTTTTGGAAGAATGGAAAATTTGAGAGTTTTAATATTGACTGGTTTTCATCTATCAAGCTTGCCATATTCAATTAAGTGTCTATTAAACCTCAGAATGCTTTGCTTAGAGCGATGCACTTTAGATTGCAACTTATCTATACTTGGAAACTTGAAAAAATTAAGAATTCTCAGGTTTTCAAGATCTCAACTTAAAATGTTGCAAGCTGAGTTAAGGTGCTTGGATATGCTACGAATGGTAGACATTAGTGATTATTCTATAATAGAGATAGATATTTCACATGATCTGATATCAAGTTTGACATATTTAGAAGAGTTGTATATAAGAAAGAGTTTAGTAAAAATGTTGGCAGAAGGAGAGGCAAACCGAGGTCAAAACTCATTTCTTTTTGAGCTAAAGAATTTGCATAAATTGAAAGTGGTGGACTTACACATCCCATGTGTTTCAGTTTTTCTCAATCACTTGTTTTTTGACAAAATAAAAGATTACAAGATTGTGGTTGGAGACTTGGAAATTTTTTCTGATGGAGACTTTAGGATGCCCCATAAGTATGAAATAGTCAGAGTTTTGGCATTGCAACTGAATAATGACAATGACATTCACTCCTATGAAGACATAAAATTGTTGTTTAAAACAGTACAAAGTCTCTTGTTGGGAAAGGTAAATGGTGTTCAAAATGTTAATGAGTTTAATAGAAATGGATTTTCGGATCCGAAGCATTTGTCCATCATAAATAACAATGATGTCAAATATGTCAATTCAACAAAGTTATCGAATTGTGTGGATGTTTTTTCCCAACTTGGAATCTCTATGCCTTTACAACTTAGGGAATTTAGAGATCATATGTTACTGTCCTCTTACAGTTGCATCATTTGCCAAATTAAAAGCAATCAAGATTAGGATGTGTAATCAATTGAGGAATCTCTACTCCTTTTGCACGTTTACATTTTCTACAAGTGCATAAACATGTGAAATTTCTGAATCTAATGTTTACATGGACAAATTTTGTACTACTATAGAAACAATTGAAGTTTCTAAATGTGAACTTTTAAAAGAAGTGCTTCAAATACCAATGGATTATGGTAAGGTTGAGTTTATTAAGTTGCACACTTTAACACTCCAATTTTTACCATCATTTACAAGTTTTTATACCAAAGTGGATTCTGGTTGAACACATTTGAAAAATACTCAAACTACAAATAGGCGGCGCATCAACAAAGCTACTAGCACACAAGATGATGAGCAAAATGATACGGCCTCTCCTCTTTTTGGTGAACTTGTATGATATTAGATATTTTCCCTATAAATTTAAATAACTTGTTCAATTGTTGTAAATATATTAACATTTAATGTGTTTACATGTTGAAATTCCAAACTTAGAGAGTTTAAACTTATCCTCACTCAACATCCATAAGATATGGAGCGACCAACACTTGACAAGCTTTTGCTTTCAAAATTTGATAAAATTGGTTGTGAAAGATTGCAACAAATTGACACATATATGTTCATTATCTATGGCTCGTAGTTTGAAGAAGTTGAAAAGTCTTTCCATAAGTGAATGTCGGCTCATGAAGAAGATTTTTGAGACTGAAGGAATTAGTGCAAAGGAGGTATGCATTAGTATAAATAAGTAAATGTTTGTCGTTGACTTGATATTATGTTTATGGTTCTTTATCATTTTGTATATTTCATTTCCATAGGTAATAATTTTTTGTTTTCATTAAAAAAATGCAGGTTTGCATTTTTCCTAAGATAGAGGAAATCTACCTTAGCAAAATGAATAGCTTAACAAATGTCTGGCAAACTGAAGTTAGTGCGGATTCCTTTGCTAG